>NC_044042.1:91543166-91677428 GCF_901765095.1 Microcaecilia unicolor | reverse complement strand
GGAGTACAGAAAACATTTAGGAATGCCCTTTTCCTGTGGAGTTTTCTTCTACATATAGGTGTTTTGAAAGGATCAAACTCTGAACGCGCTGGAACCTCCTGGTTCATCTCTGGGATTTGTATCAAATTTAGTTACAAGTCAGTTGATGGAAACAGGGAATCTGGAACCAGCTGTAGTGACCCAGGAGAGGCATATGAGTTTGTAAAATGTAAAGTGGTTCATTAGGCCCAGTAGTGTTTTTCTGCAGCTTGGGAAATTCTATGTTGTCTCCTGAAATCTATATGGCTCTCAATTTGGGTACTGACCCAAGATGTGCATCCAACTTAATTAGATAACGAGCACCCAAGGTAAGGGAGCTATGCAACTGGGAGCAATTTCTGAAGTCCACTGCAGTGCCCCCTAGGGTGCCCAGTTGGTGTCCTGGCATGTCAAGGGGACCAGTGCACTACGAATGCTGGCTCCTTCCATGACCAAATGGCTTGATTTGGTCTTTTCTGAGATGGGCGTCCTCGGTTTCCATTATCACTGAAAACTGGGAATGACCATCTCTAAGGTTGACCTAAATGTTGAGATTTGGGCGTCCCCGACCGTATTATCGAAATGAAAGATGGACCCCCCCCCCCTCTCCTGTGGCTCACTTTGGGTGATGCCTCTTTATGTATGTGAATGTCTCTTTCTCTCTGTGTTCTGTGGCTTATTTTAGGTGTGGGTATGTACATCTCGCCATTCTGTGATTCACTTTGGTGGATGCCTCTTTATGTATTATGTGTTTGTGTTGTGTGTGTGTGTCTGTATCTCTTTCTCTCTCTGCTCTGTGGCTTACTTTAGTGTGTATGTGTCTCTCTCTCTCTCTCTCTCCTTAGGCTTCCTGTGGGTGGTATGGCTGTGAGTGTGTATCTCTCTCTCTCTCTCTGTTCTATGACTCATTTTGGGTGATGCTTCTTTATGTCTGGCTTTCTTTGGGTGGTGTGAGTGTGTATGTTTCTCTCTTTCTGTTCTATGGCACACTTTGGTTGATGCCTTTTTGTGTGTGTGTGTGTATCTGTTCTGTGTCTTACTTTGCATGGTGTGTATATGTGTGTTGTCTGTCTGTCTCCCCCATTCTGTGGCTCCCTTACCATGTGTGCTGAGCCCCCCAAACCCACTACCCACACCTGTACAACACTACCATAGCCCAAAGGGGTGAAGGGGGCACCTACATGTGGGTACAGTGGGTTTGTGGTGAGTTTTGAAGGGCTCACATTTACCACCAAAAGTGTAACAGGTAGTGGGGGGATGGGCCTGGGTCTGACTGCCTGAAGTGCACTGCACCCACTAAAACTGCTCCAGGGACCTACATACTGCTGTCAGGGCTGGTCAGGGCTGACTTTTAAAATATTTTTTGCCAGCCTCTGGGTATGACATTTGAGGCTGGCAAAAAATATTTTAAAAGTTTTTTTTTTTTAGGGTGGGAGGGGGTTAGTGACCGCTGGGGGAGTAAGGGGAGATCATCCCCGATTCCCTCCGGTGGTCATTGGTCAGTTCTGGCACCTTTTGAGGCTTGGTCGCAAGAAAAAATGGACCAAGTAAAGTCGGCCAAGTGCTCGTCAGGGACGCCCTTCTTTTTTCCATTATCGGCCGAGGACGCTCATGTGTTAAGCACGCCCCAGTCCCGCCTTCGCTATGCTTCCGACACGCCCCTGTGAACTTTGGTCGTCCCCGCGATGGAAAGCAGTTGAGGACGCCCAAAATCGGCTTTCGATTATGCCGATTTTGGCGACCCTGGGAGAAGGACGCCCATCTTGCGATTTGTGTCGAAAGATGGGCGCCCTTCTCTTTCGAAAATAAGCCAGCTAGTTAACACAATGGGAACCAGAGAATTTAATAATGTAGTAGTGCAGTCCCCCAGACTTTTCTATAATTAAATGTACCATTAATCTTAACGTGGCTGTTCTATTCACCTTAACCCAAATTGTCAAATCTATAATTAATTTACAAGGGCACTCAAAGAGCTTTAAATATATGCTGATACTAACACTTCTAGCTAAGCTGAAGCGAGGATGGTGAAGGAGACCAAAGAAGTGTTTCAGGCAACTCTGAAATTTCTTTACATAAGTATAGTGCGATTTGTCACACCGGCCAGTGGCCTGCCAACCTGAATGCTATCTGTGTCCTCAAGGTATTGCCTTCCAAAAACTGTTCCTAGTACTTCCAGCAACTCTGCTGTTGGTTTCAAAGATTTGGGTAAGCAAAGATACCAGAACTGTGTCCAAAATAAACCCGTATCCCCCAGGCCTGCCCAGTCTTTGCATATAATGTGTCACTGTATGAGATTTTCCACATGGAGAAGAAAATTCTCAGTCTTCAGGCCCTGTTCTGAGCCTCACATCTGTGGCAGTTGTTGTGCCCAAGCTTGTAACTGTCATGCTCTTCACACTGGATGAAGAGCCAGCAGCTTCGCAGGTGCCTGGTAGTTTCTGCAGACCTAAGTCTTGGCAGGAAGCTGGGCAATATTTTAAGTAAAAGGAGTCTGGACTCTGTCAACTATGCAGCAACATCCACTACAAAAGATGAGGCATGTTAATATTTATAGCTTTCACCAGGAAACACTGGAAATGCTTCTTAGGTTGTGAATGTTGAGTGAGGCCAGGTGTGTGCTTGTAAGGAGACCATAGTACTACATCTCCCAGGAAGGCTCAGATGGAAAAAGATTAGGGACAGCTGCACCTGAAAGATATACAAGATTCAGTGTATGTGGAAGGAAGTAAGGGCTCTTGTGCAGGAAGTGGGCACAAGACCCGGCCAGTGGTATTTGGAGGTCTGCAGGCAGCAGTAGTTTTCTTTGGTGGCAGTCTTTTTGATTTGAGTATTGCCCGGCCAGCTTGGTACCATGTCTTTTTAACCTTGCCCGGTTCCAAACCTGGCCAGGTTCTCCCCCTTCATGAACTCTTGTTCCTTCATGTCTCAGATGGCTGATGACTGCTTGATGCTGTGAAAACTGACCCGGGTGGGAGAGGTGGGGATGGACATGGCGCGGGCCATGCGAGCACGGATGGAGTGCTTGTCCTGCCAGCGATGCCACCGCTTCCTGACTGCAGAGCGCACCTGTGATGACAGAGAAGAACAGGGATATATTACAGACAAGTTTCTTTCTTGCTTCTAGCTCTGTTCTGCTGTGAGAAGCCACAAGTTAAACCTGTAAGTCACCAAAATAATAGTTTGGGATACTTTGCATTCAAAGCTCCTGTCTGGTTCATTCCTAGACAGACTGCTCCTCATCTATGAGAAAAAGCAGTGAGGGTCTGAATGAGCTGGGAGATTCTTAATCTCTGCAGTACTCCCAAATGAAGGTACTGATGTGCCGATGATGAGAAGCCCCGTGCTGTTCCAAATAGCGCTCTAAAATTAGCGCCGGAACAGCACGAGGCTATACTGCCCCTATGATCAGAGCTAATCGCACGCAAATTTAAGCACGCTATTAGCTCTGATCATAGGGCTACCGTGCAGGATGATTGAGCCTGAGCACTTGCCTGACAGGTCCAGGCTGTCCTGTAGCCTCAGCTGAAAATGGAACTGAAATTTCACAAGGGTATGCCATGAGCTAGTCAGAAATCATAACTCAGCTCCTAAAAGGATCCTTTACTGAAAAACCCACACTTAAACATTTCTTAGGCCTTATTTTACAAATAAATGCTCAGCTCCTTCATAGAAAACTGCTTCGGAAGATAAACAGGAATGTGGCTCTGTTATGTTCTGTCAATCTCCTCAATGTACTTGTGCTAATTAGCTGGTTTTGTTCATGTTAAAACCAGCATCATCATCACTCTGCCAGCAAAATTAGTCCTGCAGCAGCAGGAGATAATGTCTTATAAACACGTTTCCTACTTCTGGTGGTAGGGGAAGCTACTTGGAGGGAGTTCTTGGATCCCCAGTGAGAGTGTGGGAGATGACCCACAAAAGCGGGATGCTCCAGCTAAATGCAAGAAACATCAGGTCTGGACTCTTCCTGCTCAAAGCATCCACCTCCACAAGCTTCCATGGCATTTCTGTCACTGGTCTAGAATAAGTGAGTTCTTGGGCTGCCAAGTTCCCAACCAAAATGTCAGGAGGGTCCCCAACTGACAAGTCACTCCTTGTCTGGAGGAGTCCAAGAGATGGCTCTGAAAAGAGCCCTTGGGGCCAGGCCTGACAGAACCAGGACGGAATAGAAAAAAATGTGAATCGTCAATGGCAATGTTGAGAAAAATAATTTATTCACCACATTATTTAAAATAGGCCTGACACGGCTGTGTTTCGTTCTCCTAAAGGGCTACGTCAGGGAACCAATTCCACCTACTGGACTAAAACAACTCCTCTCCTGAGAAGCAGCTGCTTCGCCTCGGGCCTTCCCTTACTGTGTCCAGCCCTTGTGGAAATAGAAAGTTACATCAGAGGAGGGTGGACACAGTGAGGAAGGCCTGAGGTGATTTCCTTCTGTCTTGCTGCGCCCTATGCCTGGAATAGACTTCCTGAGCCCCTATGTCTTGCCCCATCCTTGACGATCTTTAAATCTAGATTGAAAGCCCACCTCTTTAACATTGCTTTTGACTCGTAACCACTTGTATCCACTCGCCTCCACCTACCCTCCTCTCCTTTTTCCTCTACACATTAATTGATTTGTTTGCTTTATTTTTGTCTACTAGATTGTAAGCTCTTTGAGCAGGGACTGTCTTTCTTCTATGTTTGTGCAGCGCTGCGTACGCTTTGTAGCGCTATAGAAATGCTAAATAGTAGTAGTAGTAGTAGTAATCTGCTTCTTTCACAGACATGAAGCGATGCATGCTGGTGCTGTGCTGCCAATTCAGCGATTTTTAAAAATGCAGGGGGCCGGGTGGCAGAGAGAAGGGGGCTGTCAAGGATGTTGAGGATAGGCAGATGGAGACTGAGACTGGGGACTGCGGTGCGGCGGGTCTGAATAAAGGGACGGGTCGAAAGCAAGCGGGAGTGGAGCATCTCCCTTTGTATTTACACCTGGGTGGACCGCCCCCACTGCCCTGCCCTTGGTATATCACTGAGGCAAGAGACAGTCTGCAGCCAAGGGGCTCTTTCCCTGCCCCGAAGAGGTCACTAGACCACCAGGGCATTACAGTAAGGTAAGGGGAGGGAAGGATAGGCCACCCCTAGGCTTGGCCCGCCCACCTGTTTGCCCAGACAATCCGGACGGGCAGGCTGGCAAAACCTGCCTGGTTGCCTGGGCTGTGTCCTCAAAAAGAGGACATGTCCAGTAAAACCGGACGTATGGTACCCTACCTTGAGATCATATGACACAATCGCCTCCAAGTCTCCGGCTTCTTTCATACACACAATGACTTCACCCCCTTATAGGCCATTCCCCTGGATTTTTGCAACCCTGCATTTTTTAGCATTAAATCTGAGTTGTCAATTGCTGAACCATTCTTCAAGCTTGCCAGATCCCTCCACATGCTATCCACACCCATCCACAAAGATCCCTCCACATGCTATCCACACCCATCCACAAAGAGACAAATCTTACCAGACAGTCCTGCAATATCACTCACAAAGATGTTAAAAGAGACAGCCTAAGGACCAATCCTTTGGTACACCACGATAACGTCCTTTCTCTTGGAGCAAGCTCCATTTACCACTACCCCTGTCTCCTTCCACTTAGCCAGTTTTTAACCCAGTCAGACAGTTTAGGACTCATACTGCGGGCACTTAGTCGCCTATACAGAACCATTTCAAAGGCTTTGCTAAAGTCCAAGTACACCACATCTAGCACCCCTCCTATATCCAACTGTTTGGTCACCCAGTTAAAGGAATTCAATCAGATTTGTCTGCTAACCAATTGGAAACTGTGTGTTTTGCAGATAGCTACCCCCATCCTGTTTGGATCAAAAGGAACAAAAAACTGGGTGGACCATCTATAGGCTTTAGTCCGCTCCAGATAGAAGGCTAAGGCTTGCTTGTAATCCAATATATGCAGTACACTCTCACTAGAATGGGACATGTGGTTTTGGGAAAAAATTGTTGGCAGGATGATTGACTGATTAAGATGGAACTGACACTACCGTATGAAGGAACTTAGGGTGTGTGCAGAGAGCTACTCTATTATGGTGAAACTACTAGGGCCTGAAGCTCACTGACTTTATGAGCTGAAGTGATTACCACCAAAAACACAACTGTCTAGGTCAAATACTTTCAGATAACAGGAATCTAGTGGCTCGAAAGGATCTTTCACCAGCTGGGTGAGGTCAACGTTGAGGTTCTGATGATATAGTTAGAGGCTGATCGGGGGGTGGGGGGAGGCCCTTATTAGTAACAAACCTCTCGTGAAGTGAACAAGTAGAGGCCTGTACAGATATGCTTCCAAGAGCCACAAAGTCTCTCCTTTTTGGACCTGCCACACCCTCTGTGTCCTCAACTGCATTTTTAAAAAGAGAATAAAGTTAGGTTCATAGGCCCAAGACACCGCCAGTGTACCAAGAGTGAGGGTCCATTACAGAAATCACTCGATTACACTGGGTTGCACCTTTTGAAGCCACTAGGGGTCTTCTGGGATATCGAGGAAAAGAA
This sequence comes from Microcaecilia unicolor, assembly GCF_901765095.1. NCBI lineage: Eukaryota > Metazoa > Chordata > Amphibia > Gymnophiona > Siphonopidae > Microcaecilia > Microcaecilia unicolor. The sequence continues at coordinate 91,670,876 of NC_044042.1, read as the reverse complement.
TTGCAGCCCAAATTAAACTCCTGAATTGTGAACAGAAAAAGGGGAAGTGTTCAAATTGAGGTTGGTGCTCCAGCCTACATGGGCCATCAACTCACGAAAAAGAAAGGAAACTTCAAGAAATGAAATTAAAGAAAAGAAAATACAGAAAAGAAAAATGAAAATTATTCAAATAAGGAAAAAAAAAATACCTGCACGGGAAGGCACCGTGATAAGAGAAAGAGAGATATGCACTGTGAGGACAACATGAAGATGCATCCTCCCTGCTCCATGGAAAAACGAAGACTGAGGGATCAAGCAGGAGGGAAGGCACCAGCACATGCATGGTGAGACGCTGCTAGAAAGTTCTAATTAATATCGCTAGTTCAACTTCCGCGCTAGGCCATCTGACATCACCCAGATGTGAGAATACAATGGCCTGCTGGTCCTCGGAGGGGAAAAACAGGTCTCTTGATAATTTTTAGATCTCCAGGGAGAAAACTAGCATAGTGGAATCATTGAGGAGAATCTGTTTCAAATGTGATGGAAAAATAATAAGCTTTATTAATAATCAGCTGATGTTGGAAGATGGTGGGGTGGCAGAAGGAGGCTCATACTAGTGCTGGAAAAATGGTCCAATGCTGGAGATGGGGCTGAGGGTGGAGAAAGGGCAGGTACAAAGGATGGGTGTAGGAAGAAAGGTTCTAATGTTGGGCCTGGGAGAAGGGGTGAGTGCAGAGGGCTGATACAGAGGCTGGGGCTGACAGGAAAACAGGTGAAAGTAGCGGGCTATGGCTTGGAGATGGGTCTGATGCTAGGTGTTGGGAGGAGGGGGCTGAGACTGGTGATGGCAATGGGGGAAGGCAGAGAGGCAGAAGGGCTCAAAGAAGGGAAGGCGAAGAGAAAAAGTGGAGTGAGTCAGAGGGAAGGGATCAGAATGGAAGGAAAGAGGAAGAGAAGGGACCAGAATGGCAGAAGAGGGGGTAGAAAGGAAAAGTATGGAAGGATGGGGTAAGAAGAGGGAAGACTGGAGAAAGGGGAAGGGGTGAAGGATCTTGAAGGAGTGAAAAAGAGATGAGAGGCACTGGAAATGGACAGATTGGAGAAAGAAATGAGGAAACTGGGTAGCAGGTAAGAAAAAGAAAAAAAAGGCTAAATGCCAAGAGGGACTGTATGGGGTAGATGCATCAAGCAAACGTAAAAAAATCAGAAACGTAAAAACCTTTACCGAATCTCAATACGAAGCATGCTCCAAAAACACAGCCCCAAAAAGTTTGGTGCGGTATTGGAAAGAACGATGCACTAATCCCCGTCGTAATCGGCTCGTAAAGCATGCGCAAAGCAGCTGCTGGCTGCTCTGCGCATGCCAGAAACGTAAGAAAAAAAAGAAAACACAAACATGTGGCTCCCCACTTCCCCTGCATGTCTCCACAAACATTAAAGGATCGGGAGGGGGCAAAGGCGCTCATCAGCAGCATCCTGTATGGATGGCCTTGCCTTGCCCCCCCCCCCCCGAAGTCCCCGCTGCTCCCCGCTGCTCCGTTTGTGAATAAAAGCTTTTAAAAATGAAACCTTTGCAGTTGCTGGGCCCCCCCTCCCTCCCTGTGTCTCCCTTCTTTAGTCGGCAATGCTCCGCCTCCTGCCCTCCCCCCCCCCCGTGCCCCGCCCCCCCGATTTCGTCCCCGCTGCTCCCCCCCCCCCACCGGACCCCCCCCTCCCCCACAATGGCCGGTGCAGCGCCTCTCACCTATGTTTGAAGGCGCTGCACAGGATGGATCAGCTATTCTTTAGCTCTTCTGTCTCCTCCGATGTCTCCTTTTTCTTCCTGTGTCCGCCCTCCTCTGACGTCAGTTATCTGCCGGTGCAGCGCCTCTCACCTATGTTTGAAGGCGCTGCACAGGATGGATCAGCTATTCTTTAGCTCTTCTGTCTCCTCCGATGTCTCCTTTTTCTTCCTGTGTCCGCCCTCCTCTGACGTCAGTTATCTACGTAGATAACTGACGTCAGAGGAGGGCGGACACAGGAAGAAAAAGGAGACATCGGAGGAGACAGAAGAGCTAAAGAATAGCTGATCCATCCTGTGCAGCGCCTTCAAACATAGGTGAGAGGCGCTGCACCGGCCATTGTGGTGGAGGGGGGGTCCGGTGGGGGGGGGGGAGCAGCGGGGACGAAATCGGGGGGCGGGGCACGGAGGTGGAGGAGGGCAGGAGGCGGAGCATTGCCGACTAAAGAAGAGAGACACAGGAAGGGAGGGGGAGCCCAGCAACTGCAAAGGTTTCATTTTTAAAAGCTTTTATTTCACAAACGGAGCAGCGGGAGCAGCGGGGACTTCGGGGGGGGGGGGGGGCAAGCAAGGCAAGGCAAGGCCAGGCCGTCCATACAGGACGCTGCTGATGAGCGCCTTTGCCCCCTCCCGATCCTTTTTAATTTAGTTTCCTTTTTTATTTTAGGCACAAGGAAGCAGGGAGCCACTTTTCTTTTAAAACACGCCAGCAATTTGGTTTTTCATCGTGCAGGGGGCAGTGGGGAGATGACAGCTCAGGCTTTAACGACAGGTCTGAGCTGACGTTAAATTTCTGGTGGTAAGTGAATCGTTGCTATCGTCGGTATGGTAGTGCATTCCGAATTGTCTACATTTCAATGGTAGTTTCTCATTTGCATCCCAGTTTCGGTTAGCTGCTACTACCGTCAAAAAATAGGCTTTAGTGCATGGAAAGGATAGGAAATTCTTCCTTAAGGGCTCATTTAACGATGAAAAACGTTTAGTGCATCTGGGCCTGAATGACAGATAATGAGCTAGAATTGGTGAGAGATGAAGATAATGAGGTGAGATATGAAGAGAAAGTGAAGACTAAAGGGTGAAGAAGGAGAGAATGAGGGGTAAAATCTAGCTGCTGAATGGAGACATACAGAAGACAGAAATGTTTATTTAAAATCTTCATATACTGCCATTAATAGGACACAGATCTAACCTAATCTAATCCTGACATTTTTGTTCCGCTTTATCAATATGGCTCAAGGTGGATCACAATCAAGAAAAGAACCAAAAAGATAATCCCTCTTATAAACAGTATATGCTAGTAATTTTGACTATAATTTCTTAATTTAAAGCCCGTCAGATATTGTGTAAAAAGATACCCTTTAACCATTCTCCTAAAAGTACAGTAACAGGTAAATAAGACATTTTTTTCAGTACTTTTTGAGATAATATATAAATTTGAAACTCGGCAGTGATTCTCTGTTAGAGACAGATCTAAAGATGTTTTTTTTTTTTTTTTTTTTTTAAAGAGGGCCTAACTACAGATCTTTTCCAGAGTAGAGGAACATGACCAATAGTGAGACTCTTAAGGATCATACATAAAATTATAGGTAGAAGTCCATGTCTTGATATTTGAAGCCAGCTTGATGGAAGCGGGTCTAATTGGGAGTCTCACAGCAGTCAGGGTTTTCAATAGCTGAGTCAAGGACAGCACAGAAAATATATCCCTCATTAAGGATGGAGCCTTATCAAATGAATCATATGTTGAAAGAAAAATGTGAGATATAGGAGTAACTGATGATGTTAGTGAATCACAAAGTAATTTTACCTCATTTGAGAAAAAGAGGCTAAGAGGTGTACTAGGTCTGTTTCGATCTAATGAGAAAAAGCAAGAAAACACACTTACACAGACAGAAGTACTAAAGAAATAAGACACTTATTAGCAGCTTAAATATACATCACCAAACTCAACAGCATCATCTCAGTGCCTCTTCAGCTGGGAAAGCCCCTCTTCAGCTACACCTGACAGTAGTTTGGGATACCTGCATCACTTGTCAGTGGAGGGCTTCAGCTGGGGAGGGGTCTTCCCGGACTTTTCTAGTCCATAACAAACAAGTGACTTCATAGTCAACTGGCCTTGACTCATCTTCTCTTTGTTCCTTCTTTCACATACAGTTTCCAACTGTTCTTAACCACCAGTCCAGTACTACCTTGTGAAAGATGGTTTTACAGGAGCCCTTCTTACTTTTCCTGCCCAGGGCCATTTTCAACCCTAACTACAACACTGACACACTGTTCCCCCCCCCCCCCCCCTGCATCCCTCACACTTCAGAAGTCCCTCATCACATATACAGACATCCACTCACCAGCAGCTGCAAGATACAATATATGTAGTAAGTCATGGCCTCATAACTTACATTCATTAAACTTGCCATGCCATTCTGGACTTGTGTTTGATGAGTTGTAAAATGAAATGTCCTAGCTCTGTGATAGAACAACGCGGAGTGTACATTAAAGCAGTGCTTCTCCACCCAGTCCTTGGGGCACAGCCAGCTAGTCCAGTTTTCAGGATATCCACAGTGAATATGCATCAGATAGATTTGCATTCATTGCCTTCTTGGTATGCAAATCTATTTCATATTCACTGGGGATATCCTGAAAACCTGACTGTGCCTTGAGGAATAGATTGAGAAACACTGCATTAAAGAATTGAGTGGTGTGGGATTTATATTGAGGTTCTTTTTTTGTCTTGTATAAAACCTTCAGATCAGTGACATTCATAGAAACAATACTGATACATAGCCATCCTCACACACAGGCAAACAGAGGTAAGGAGGAAATTTGATGTACAGCAAGAGGAACAGCATTCCACAAAATAGGTCCAACAACACAAAGTACCCGAGTATGGACCGCCTTCAAATGAATTCGATGAAATGAAGAAACGTCCAACAAACCCTGACCTTGAGACTGAAGTACTCGCACAGGACAATACATCCGCAAACTATGAACTAAGGCCAACAGAGCGTCATCATGCAGTGCTTTAAAAACCAACACCAATAACTTAAACTCAATGTGCTTTGCAATAGGCAACCAATGTAATCTCTGTAATTGAGGGGTAATATGATCTGTTTTACTCACCCCTGTAAGAAACTGGGCCACAGAATTCTGTGCTACTTGCAACATCGAATGTGGAAGAACAAATAGAAGAGCATTTACAATAATCAAAATGTGGTAGCCAGGGGCCTAGCTACTATGGGGCCCCTGCCGACGACCCTCTCAACCCCCCCTCCTGCCGCCAACCCGTCGTCACCGTCTGCTACCTTTGCTGGCGGGGGACCTCAACCCCCACCAGCCGAGGTCCTCTTCTTTCTTCGTTTTGTTTCTGAGTCTGACGTTGTACGTGCAGGACGTCAGACTCACAGAAACAGAATGAAGCCCTGCAGATCGCAAGGCTTCGTTTTGTTTCTGTGAGTCTGACATCCTGCACATTGTAAGTGCAAGACGTCAGACTCAGAAACAAAACGAAGGAAGAAGAGGACCTCGGCTGGCGGGGGTTGGAGTCCCCCGCCAGCAAAGGTAGGCGATGGTAACGGCGGGCGGGGGGTCAAGAGGGTCGTCGGCAGGGGGGGGGGGTCAAAGTTGTTGTTGGTGGTGCTGGCGGCGGTGGGGGCGGCAGCGCTGGGGGGGGGGCAAAATTTACCCCCTCACCTCGGGCTCTGGACCCCCCTCCCGCCAAAGTCTGGCTACGCCCCTCACTGGTAGCACATAACTCTGCAGCACAGTGTGAAAGTTCTGTTCAGAAAGAAAAGTCTAGCAATCAAACGCAGCTTAAAAAACATTACCTTAATCACTGAAGCAGCTTGCTGGTAGCACATAACTCTGCAGCACAGTGTGAAAGCTTTGCTCAGAAAGAAAAGTCTAGCGATCAAACGTAGCTTAAAAAACATTATCTTAATCACTGAAGCACCTTGCTGCTTAAAAGACAAGGTTGTGTCCCAAATCACCCCTAAACTATGAATTGAAGACGACACAGGAACAAAAACAGAATCCAACTGAAAACCAGAAAAAGGACAAGCCTCACCTGAGTATGCTAGCCACAAAATCTGACTCTTTGCTCTACATTCAAGGCCAAGCCATTAGCCCCCAGCCATGCCTGTACAGTCCGAATATAAGACTCAACCAGTTTTACTGCCTTATGTACCATAGCAGGTACAGGAAAATAAAACTGTGTATTGTTGGCATTGTAAGGAGTATGGTAAGGAGTCTGGAGAAAGAAAGGGGGTGGGGAGGAACCCCAGCTACCAAAAAGGGAAAGATGACACGGTGGGGGTTCCGATCCTGCCCAAAAGGGACATAAGAGTAGAACACTACAAGTCCCAGAAAGCCCCAGGAGAGCACCTGGTAAGGGGGAGAAATAGGGTGCACCTCCCAGAGGCTCCAAAAGGGGGCCAACCAAAAAGGGAGAAAGCTGAAGCTCTACCCTGGTGGAAAAGGTGGTGGTGGAAAAAAGGGGCGGAGAAAGAACAACCCCAGAACCCGGTAAATGAGGGAAAAGGGAATCAGCTGGAGGGGGGGAGGGGAGAGGAGAAAATGGACTGGGCTCCAGAGGAGAGGGGAGGAGAGGAGCCAGAGGCGATGGAAGAAGGAGAGCCAGAGGAGGTCCCTGAGGAACCGATGGAGCTGTTGGCTCTGACTCAGTCAGAGCAGGAGGTATAGGGGGCTGTCCGGGTCAAGCGGGAGGAGGTCAGGAGAAAAGGCTGACCAAGAGGGTGGGACCCGGAGGCTTTGAGCCCGCGCAAAGCCTTGCTACTTTGTGATACTGTGTTTGAAAAGCCTGGCTACATTTAGGGCTGTGTTTGGAAAAGCCCTGCTGCAAGTGGAACTGTGTTTAAAAGCCTTGCTACTTTTTGAGACTGTGTTTGAAAAGCCAGGCTACATTTAGGGCTGTGTTTGGAAAGGCCCTGCTGCAAGTGGAACTGTGTTTAAAAGCCTTGCTACTTTGTGATACTGTGTTTGGAAAGCCTGGCTACATTTAGGGCTGTGTTTGGAAAAGCCCTGCTGCAAGTGGAACTGTGTTTAAAGGCCTTGCTACTTTTTGAGACTGTGTTTGAAAAGCCAGGCTACATTTAGGGCTGTGTTTGGAAAGGCCCTGCTGCAAGTGGAACTGTGTTTAAAAGCCTTGCTACTTTGTGATACAGTATTTGAAAAGCCTGGCTACATTTAGGGCTGTGTTTGGAAAAGCCCTGCTGCAAGTGGAACTGTGTTTAAAAGCCTTGCTACTTTTTGAGACTGTGTTTGGAAGGCCAGGCTACATTTAGGGCTGTGTTTGGAAAAGCCTTGCTGCAAGTGGAACTGTGTTTAAAGGCCTTGCTACTTTTTGAGACTGTGTTTGAAAAGCCAGGCTACATTTAGGGCTGTGTTTGGAAAGGCCCTGCTGCAATTGGAACTGGGTGTAAAAGCCTTGCTGTAAATTGAAAGGTGCTGGAAACAGCCTGTCTCCCCAGGGAGCCGGGTTTTGAGTGGAAAGATCCCTAAGGAAGTGGGACAACAGAGGAAAAGGGCTCTGCGCTGAGGACCAGCAGGTTCTTTTCTACAAATGGTGGCAGTGGTGGGATCTTTCTACAGGACCTGTCGCTAGAGAGGAGACTGGGATCAGACGGAGGGAGAAGCCCCTCGGGAGGGCCAACGCGGAGAAAGGCGCAGACCCATCTGGGTTTCCGGTAAGCGGGCCGGACGTGGGAGGGGAGATAAAAAAGGGGTCAGGAAAAGAGCCCAACATAAAAAGGGGTAATCGCCCTTGGAGGAGTTTTCTCTGTTGTTTTTTCCCAGGTGGTGGTGCCGGCCTCGAGATGGACCCCAAGGAGATCTGCGGATGGATGACTCTGCAATTTCAAAAACAACAGGAGCTGACCGCCAAAATAGTCGAAGACTCCCTGACCACCGCTCGCGATCAACAGCAACCCGTACTGCACATGCTGCAGGATTTTTTTCAGAGAGGAGCTACTACTCCCCGTGAGGAGGGAGCTGGAACTAATGGACAAGAGATCGGAGCAGGAGGAGCGGTAGGACCTGTATCCCTACATTCACTTAACTGGGGAAAATTGTCAGAACAAGATAATGTGGACGATTTTTTAACGGCATTTGAAAGGGTGGCTGGGGCGGCGGGGTGGCCAGGAGAGCAATGGGCTATGAGGTTAGTGCCTTCTTTGTCAGGGGAGGCATTGGCAGCCTTTAGGGATTTATCTCCTGTAGATGCTGCCAATTATGCTAGACTGAAAGAGGCTATTAAAGACCGATATGGCCTCAGTACCCAAGCTTACAGACGCAAGTTTAGAGCCACAAAATGGGAAAAGGGTACCCCCCCTAGAGTCGTAGCAAATAAACTTATGGATTTAGTAAAAAAATGGCTGGAGCCATTCCCGAAGGAATTAGGGTTGAATTAATAAAGAGGGGATGTAAGACGGTGGAGGGGGTGACGGCTGGGTTGGAGTGCTACCTAGAGGCCCAGCAGTGGGGTACCCCAGGGCTGGAAGGAGGAAAAGCCCGGGTGGTAGAGAAAGAGGGGCCCCCCAAAGTTTCCCTCATCAAGCCAGAGACCCCGACTTGGGGTAGGAAGCCCGAGGTAGTTGCAGGCCCGAGTAAAAAGGCTGCCCCTTTTGGGAACAGGGTGTGTTTTAAGTGTGGTAGCGCTGGACATTTAAAAAAGGATTGCCAGTGGCGGGAGGGATGGATCTCGCGTCTGGAAAAAGGGGGTATGCCCCGGTACCTGACTCAGGTTAAGGTAGAGGGGGTACCCGTTACGGTAATGTTAGACTCAGGCGCGGATCAGTCCATGATCTCTAGAGGGCTCTGGGAACAGATACGGAGGAGGAGACCCCCGGGGAGGGAGATCTATGAAGGAAAAGTGGCCATACAATGTATTCATGGGGCTAAGACGCCTTATGCCCTCCACAGGGTCAACTTACAGGGACCCCTGGGGGACATAAAGCTTGCGGTGGCTATTCTGCCCAGATTACCCCAAGATATGATCTTAGGAAGGGATTGGCCCCAGTTTAGGGAATGTATGGGAGAAAAAAAAGTGTTGGTTACCACCAGAGCTCAGTCTAGCCGTGAGGCAGATAGGGGCGGGGAGGACCTCGGGGGTGTTTTTCCTTTTCAAGGCGAGGTCCTGGGGGATCCAGGCCAAGAAAGGAAAGGAAAATCCTTGAAAAGAAAGGAACAGAAGGATAGAAGGGAGGCTCTTCAGAGGGTACAGAGGGAAAGTTACCTGCCGGTGGCCCCGGAGGAATTGAGGGAACAGTTTCCCCAATTTCACCGAGAGCAGGCCACAGACCCTACTCTGGAGTATGCGTGGGAGAGGGCCCACCAGGGGGAAGGCCAGGCAGCCTCCGGGTTCATGGTGGACGGGAATATATTGTATAGGAAGGTGCCTAGCTGGGAGAACTCGGGGGGAGGGAAACAGCTAGTGGTACCCCGGGCGTTCCGTTCTCTGGTGGTAAGGCTGGCCCATGATCATCCCCTGGGGGGGCATAAGGGCTCCCAAGCTACGCTAAACCAAATATTGGCCCGATTTTATTGGCCAGGGATTTATGGGGAGGTGGAAAGATACTGTAAATCCTGCCCCAACTGTCAAAAGGTATCAGACAGATTCCCTCCAAAAGCCCCTTTAATGCCGCTGCCTAGGGTAGACCAACCTGGGAGGAGAATGGCCATGGATATCGTGGGGCCGGTGACAAGGTCACAGAGAGGGTTCCTCTACGTGTTAGTGGTGATGGACATGGCCACCCGATATCCATGGGCCCTGCCCTTAAGGAATATTTCGGCGAGGAATATCGCTAGGGAGCTTATAAAAATTTTTTGCGAGGTAGGGTTCCCCCAAGAAGTATTGACCGACCGGGGGTCCAATTTTATGTCGCAGACATTGAGGCAGGTATGGGAGGCCTTTGGAATAAAACATATACGCACGGCGGCTTACCATCCCCAAACAAATGGGATGGTGGAACGCTTTAACCGGACCTTAAAGGGTATGCTAAAAAAAGCCTTGGGGGCGGACAGGACCGGGTGGGACCAGCTTTTACCATTCGTGTTGTACGCCTACCGAGAAAAGGTGCAAGCGTCCTTAGGGGTTTCTCTTTTTGAATTAATGTTTGGGAGGCGCCCCAGGGGTATGTTAGATATAGTGCAGGAGCACTGGGTGCCCCCCGAAACAACCGATAAAACCGTGGTGGAGTATTTACAGGATCTAAGGGGCCGGTTAGACAGGATACAAGAATATGCCCAAGACCAACTAGAACATAGCCAAGAACAACAGAAGGGGTATTATGACAAAGGGACCCGGGGAAGGGAGTTTTCCCCAGGGGATAGGGTCTTGATATTAATTTCGGAAGATCCACATAGGTTCTCCTCCCGGTGGAAAGGACCTTGGGTGGTAAGGAGGAGACTCGGTCCCCTCACCTATGAGGTGGCGAATGAGAGGGGTAGAGTACAAACATTTCACGTTAATCTAATGAAGCCCTGGGTAGCTAGGGTAGGGTATCAAACCTGTGAGGAAGAAAGGGGGGGCGAGGAGTTAGGGCCTCAAATAAGGGAGATTTTTAAGCACGGCGAGCCCGGAGTTAATCCCCAGTTACCCCAGGAGAAAAGGAAGGAAATAGGAAGGCTCTTAGAGCGCTTTAAGGATGTGTTGACGGCCTGTCCGGGGAGTACCCACTTAATAGAGCACGAGATAATCACCGAGCCGGGGAAGATCGTAAGGCAAAGGCCCTATAGACTCTCCCCGATGAAGAGGAGGGAAGTCATTACCCAAGTACAAGAAATGTTAGACTTTGGGGTAATTGAGGAGTCCCATAGTCCTTGGTCCAGCCCGGTAGTGTTAGTACCTAAGCCTGAAGGCGAATGGAGATTTTGTATTGATTTCAGGCAGCTTAATACGATCTCCCAAACGGATGCTTATCCTATGCCGTATATAGAAGAGCTAGTGGACCGGTTGGGAGCTGCCCAGTATTTGACTACTCTAGATTTAACAAAAGGGTACTGGCAAATCCCCCTGTCTCACGAGGCCCAAGCGAAGACCGCTTTTAGTACCCCCATGGGCTTATACCAATTTAAAAGGCTGCCTTTTGGCCTCAATTCAGCTGCGGCCAGCTGCCAACGCTTGCTTGACCAAGTCCTCAGACCACATCAGACCTATGCTGCAGCGTATATGGATGATGTGGTAATCCACAGTGAGGACTGGGACACCCATTTAAAGCAGGTAGGGGCAGTGCTGCAAGCTTTACGGGAGGCGGGTCTTACCCTTAACCCTAAAAAGTGCTGCTTTGCCCAATATAGGGTCAAGTACTTAGGCTATAACGTAGGCCGAGGAGAGGTGCGGCCTTTATTGAACAAAGTTCAAAGCATCCAAGAATTTCCTCGGCCCAGCCGGAAAAAACAGTTGCGGCGATTCCTAGGTATGGTGGGCTATTACAGGCGATTCATCCCTCACTTTTCCGAAATTGCTACTCCCTTAACAGATATGTTGAAGGGTAAGAACCCCGATCAGCTGAGATGGGGGGAGGAGGAGTTGCGGGCCCTAGAGCAGATGCAGAATGCCCTGTGCCAGGAACCGGTGTTGAAGGCAGTAGATTTCAGAAAACCTTTTATCCTGCAAACCGATGCTTCGGGTAGGGGGCTAGGGGCGGTGCTGTCTCAAGAACACGAAGAGGCAGAGCACCCTGTTCTGTATCTGAGCCGAAAACTCCTACCACATGAGACCCATTATTCCACCATAGAGAAGGAGTGTCTAGCCATAAGATGGGTGGTGCAGGAATGTACAGTCTATCTGGAAGGGCGACCCTTCAAGTTGGTGACGGATCATGCTCCACTGAAGTGGCTTAATTTAATGAAAAACAACAATGGAAGGCTGATGCGCTGGTATTTAGCCTTGCAACCCTTCCAGTACACAGTGGAGCATCGTCCGGGGAGGTGTCTGGCGAATGTGGACGCCCTATCCCGGGTAGGGGACGATACAGAGGAAAAGGGAAAACGGGGGGGGAGTGAAAGCTTAAGGGGGGGGGGGTATGTAAGGAGTATGGTAAGGAGTCTGGAGAAAGAAAGGGGGTGGGGAGGAACCCCAGCTACCAAAAAGGGAAAGATGACACGGTGGGGGTTCCGATCCTGCCCAAAAGGGACATAAGAGTAGAACACTACAAGTCCCAGAAAGCCCCAGGAGAGCACCTGGTAAGGGGGAGAAATAGGGTGCACCTCCCAGAGGCTCCAAAAGGGGGCCAACCAAAAAAGGAGAAAGCTGAAGCTCTACCCTGGTGGAAAAGGTGGTGGTGGAAAAAAGGGGCGGAGAAAGAACAACCCCAGAACCCGGTTAATGAGGGAAAAGGGAATCAGCTGGAGGGGGGGAGGGGAGAGGAGAAAATGGACTGGGCTCCAGAGGAGAGGGGAGGAGAGGAGCCAGAGGCGATGGAAGAAGGAGAGCCAGAGGAGGTCCCTGAGAAACCGATGGAGCTGTTGGCTCTGACTCAGTCAGAGCAGGAGGTATAGGGGGCTGTCCGGGTCAAGCGGGAGGAGGTCAGGAGAAAAGGCTGACCAAGAGGGTGGGACCCGGAGGCTTTGAGCCCGCGCAAAGCCTTGCTACTTTGTGATACTGTGTTTGAAAAGCCTGGCTACATTTAAGGCTGTGTTTGGAAAAGCCCTGCTGCAAGTGGAACTGTGTTTAAAAGCCTTGCTACTTTTTGAGACTGTGTTTGAAAAGCCAGGCTACATTTAGGGCTGTGTTTGGAAAGGCCCTGCTGCAAGTGGAACTGTGTTTAAAAGCCTTGCTACTTTGTGATACTGTGTTTGGAAAGCCTGGCTACATTTAGGGCTGTGTTTGGAAAAGCCCTGCTGCAAGTGGAACTGTGTTTAAAGGCCTTGCTACTTTTTGAGACTGTGTTTGAAAAGCCAGGCTACATTTAGGGCTGTGTTTGGAAAGGCCCTGCTGCAAGTGGAACTGTGTTTAAAAGCCTTGCTACTTTGTGATACAGTATTTGAAAAGCCTGGCTACATTTAGGGCTGTGTTTGGAAAAGCCCTGCTGCAAGTGGAACTGTGTTTAAAAGCCTTGCTACTTTTTGAGACTGTGTTTGGAAGGCCAGGCTACATTTAGGGCTGTGTTTGGAAAAGCCTTGCTGCAAGTGGAACTGTGTTTAAAGGCCTTGCTACTTTTTGAGACTGTGTTTGAAAAGCCAGGCTACATTTAGGGCTGTGTTTGGAAAGGCCCTGCTGCAATTGGAACTGGGTGTAAAAGCCTTGCTGTAAATTGAAAGGTGCTGGAAACAGCCTGTCTCCCCAGGGAGCCGGGTTTTGAGTGGAAAGATCCCTAAGGAAGTGGGACAACAGAGGAAAAGGGCTCTGCGCTGAGGACCAGCAGGTTCTTTTCTACAGCATATAAATGATATCTGACCCCTGTATCAGCCAACACCTTAGATAAAGGGAACATAAACAAATTAAACAACAATGAAAACAAACAGGAGCCCTGCGGAACCCCAGCATCCACGGCCATCCAGTGGGATTTAGAAGAACGCTGAACTACCTGAAAGGCATGGTTCACCAAAAAAGATCGAAACAAGGCAAGAACTTTACCAGCAATCTCAAATGATTGCAACCACTGATACAACAGTATCGAACGCTACTGCCACATCCAGCAAAATCAACAAATACAGAGTACCCTGGGCAAAACCAGATTGAATATCATCCAACATTGTAAGCATTGTCTCTGTATTATGCTGCATATGAAACCCAAAGTGTGCTCCACAAAATCAGTCAACTGAGACAACACCAATTTCTCTAATACTTTAGCAAAAAAAAAAAAAATTAGAAATTGGGCAAAAATGCTCAACTTGGTCCATACTCAGTGAATGTTTTTTCAACAGAGGGTGAACCGCCACCCTTTTCAAAATGGCAGGTACCATGGCTTGAGCAAACATTTTAATAACAAGAGAGGCCATGGAATTAGAAATATCAGACTTCGAGGCCTTCAACATTGCCATGGAACATGAATTCAGAGGACTAGTGGAATTTCTCAATGACTGAACCACACGATCTACCTGTGTAGAATCAACATGTCACTACTGTCAGGAATAGTGAGTCCTTGGACCAAAGCCAGAGCTTTGGCAGACAAATCACCTGGGCTGGCAGGAATCAGAACAGACTGGACTAGGATTAACTAACAGACTCAACAAGGCAGGACAGAGGTAACTAAATACAATGGACAACACAAAAATCTGATCCAGACGAGGCAAGGAAAAGAAGGCAAGGGCCAGAACTGGAACCCAAATAGGACAAGGCAAGACTCGGAACTGGATTAAAACTGGGACTGAGACCTAGAAATGCAAGATAAGGCAAAACACGGAATTAGATTAAAACTGGGTCCAGAAAAGGGCAAGACAAGGACAAGGCAAGGACTGGATCCGGACAGGACTAGACTGAAAGAGACAAGACAAAGCACACCTAGACAGGCAAGACAGGGTAGAAGCTAGGCAACAAGAATAACAGAAGCAAGACAATAAACAAGGCATGAACAGGATTCAGGATTCTCAAACAGGCTTGACTGGAACTGGATTCTGGAACGGGCTTGGCTGGAACTGGATTCTGGAACAGGCTTGGCTTGGCTGGAACAGAATACTGAAAGGGACTTGGCTTAGCAGGGAACTGGAACAGAAATAGCTCAAACATAAAGCAGGATCAGAACCTGGCTCAAACACACACAGGAACAGAACTTGGCAGAAACAGAGCTCAAGAGTAGAAAGCTGCACGGGAATGGGGTTTGCGGGAATCCCGTGGAACCCACAGGATTCCCACAGGGACGGAAGCAGTTCTGTGGGGTTCCTGCGGGGACGGAAGCAGTTCTGCGGGTTTCCCTTGGAAGTGTAAGCTACACCTGCATCAGCTTCTCATCTACCGAGTACCAAGTTCTTTGAGTGCTGTCTCCTCCTCCTCCTCCTCCTCCTCCTTGCTTTAACAGCATCATTTGTGTCTCTACCACCTCCTTAATGGAAAAATTTCCACATTTGTGAAGTAATGCTTAGATGGCGAGTCAAGGTACAAAAGCAAACACACAGAAACAAAGCAAAGCATTGAAACACAAGACTCAAAGAAACACAGAACAGACCTTCAGGAATAAAGCCAAGTAGGGAAATAATCTAAACAGGTAACACAAGATTAAGAGACCTCTTGCAAAGGCAATGTAGGAAAGCTCCCTGGGTCCTTATAAAGGAGTAGGCTGAGGAAATGAAGCAGAAGCAGGGAGACCAAAGCGAGGCTTGGCTTACAGGAAGAACAACATTAGGAAAAAAGGCAGACTGGAGAGGTCACAGAGCTAGATACAGAGAAACAGTAGGTCTGAACATAAGGGCACGGCTACAACCATGACACAACAGGACTAAAATCTGATCATAACTCTCCTCCATCCATTCCATTATCACCAACCAGCAAACTCAACTCCTTATCCCTATGCATCTTGGCCTGAAAATAATTTGCCAACTACTGACTAGATGGTAAAGAACCCTCATTAACAGAAGGGACAACCAAAGACTCTACCACTAATTGAGAGGGTGTCTTAGCAATTCGCTCATCAAAGAAAGCACGTTTAATAGTAACCACTGATCTTTTATACAATTCAAGGGCAACTTCAGACAGCCCAGAACACTGCAGCTAGACTCATATTCGGTAAAACAAAATATGAATGTGCTAAACCCCTACGAGAAAAACTACACTGGCTCCCACTTAAAGAATGCATCACGTTCAAAATATGCTCCCTAGTTCACAAAATCATTCACGGAGATGTGGCAGCCTACATGTCAGATTTGAAAGACTTACCACTCAGGAATACCAAAAGATCATCCCGCACATTCCTTAATCTGCAGTTCCCTAATTGCAAAGGTCTAAAATACAAACTAATGCACACGTCAAACTTTACCTACTTGAGCACACAGTTATGGAACGCACTACCGAGCAACTTAAAAATGATCCATGAAATAACGAACTTCCGCAAACTACTGAAGACCCATCTCTTTAACAAAGCTTACCACAAAGATCAACCAATGTGAATACACACAATTCCTCCACATATATTCAGAACTATCTTACATTAGCTGCTTGTATTTCTAATATCATCTTGACCAAGATCCTTCTGTAACACTAAATGTTTATTTTCTAATATATTTCCACCATTCATGATGTATTGTAAGGCACATTGAGCCTGCAAAGAGGTGGGAAAATGTGGGATACAAATACAATAAATAATAATAATATTACTCTCTCTGTGCACAAGTATCAGGATGCCACAGCCAATTCCTTTCTTTCTTCCATAACTCCCGCTTTTGCACCTACAACTCGAAAGTATACCAAAGATGATGAATCCTATGCCTAAACTCACATAACTGAACTGGAGCTAGCTATCCAAAGACATATCAAGTGATCTATGCCATCAATCCACAGGGCCTAGTGCCCAATATAATGTTAATCCAGCAGTGACTCTGGGTCCACATTCCTATGAATGGATAGTGACAGTTGGATCACTGTCCTGCTTATAATCGAACGAGAAAAACGCCCAAGTTCCGACCTAAATCGGGAGATGGACGTTTATCTCACAAAAACGAATAACACGGTATAATCGAAAGCCGAACTTGGACGTTTTCAACTGCACTCCATCGCGGAAGCGTACAAAGTTGACGGGGGCGTGTCAGAGGCGTGGTGAAGGCGGGACTGGGGCATGGTTATCACCCGAACAGAGATGGGCGCCTTTCGCCGATAATGGAAAAAAAGTATGTGTTTGTAGCTAGAATTTAGGGCACTTTTCCTGGACCCTGTGTTTTCACGAATAAGGCCCCAAAAAGTGCCCTAAATGACCAGATTACCACCAGAGGGAATCAGGGATGACCTCCCCTGACTCCCCCAGTGGTCACTAACCCCCTCCCACCACAAAAATGATGTTTCACAACTTTTTATTTTCACCCTCAAATGTCATACCCACCTCCCTGGCAGCAGTATGCAGGTCACTGGAGCAGTTATTAGGGGGTGCAGTGGACTTCAGGCAGGTGGACCCAGGCCCATCCCTCCCCTACCTGTTACAATTGTGCTGCTTAATGCTTATTAGTCGTCCAACCCCCCCAAACCCACTGTACCCACATGTAGGTGCCCCCCTTCACCCCTTAGGGCTATAGTAATGGTGTAGACTTGTGGGCAGTGGGTTTTGAAGGGGATTTGGGGGGCTCAACACACAAGGGAAGGGTGCTATGCACCTGGGAGCTCTTTTACCTTTTTTTTTTGTTTTTGTAAAAGTGCCCCCTAGGGTGCCCGGTTGATGTCCTGGCATGTGAGGGGGGACAGTGCACTACGAATCCTGGCCCCTCCCACGAACAAATGCCTTGGATTTATTCGTTTTTGAGCTGGGCGCTTTCATTTTCCATTATCGCTGAAAAACAAAAACGCCCAGCTCACAAATTGTCGAATAAAACATGGACGTCTATTTTTTTTTCGAAAATACGGTTCCGTCCGCCCCTTCACGGACCCGTTCTCGGAGATAAACGCCCATGGAGATAGGCGTTTCCGTTCAATTATGCCCCTCCACGGCACTCTACAATTTGTTGCCTGAAAGCAAAAGTGTTGTATGTGCAATTTTTGTATGAAATGAGATATTTCAGTACATCTACTTTAAGCTCGTTTGTGAAACTGTTGTTTTGATACTTTGATAAGTTAGTATTTAAAAAATTAACATTTGATATATTATTGGTGATTATAATAAGCACAATAAACTTCCACTGCTCATTTTTTCTGTTTCACATTAAGCGCACATACAACACTTTTGTTCTCAAGCGATGAAATGTTCTCAATACTATACAAAGGACCTCAGAGAAAACAAATATATTCCCTGGTTTTCACTTGAATCGATATCACAGGACGCCACATTTCTGGTGCTACTGTCTCCTGTCAATCAGCAGAAGAAAATGATTTATGACTTGAGCTATGGACAGACTCTATGTGCTAATGGCGAGACAAACAGGTTCAGAATCAGATGTCACTGCCCTGGGGTAGGCACCTGTTTACACTAGACATTTTTCACCCTCGCCAGCACATTAATTGTCTCCTTTTTCATTATGAGTATTCTACCGCTGCTTTGACTGTGAGGGCTGATTAACAGGCTGAGCGCAAAGATCATTAATGTGTTTGCCAGCTCTGGAGCAGCAAATCCTTCTAAGATAAAATACAACAGATTGTATATTGTTCTGGACAATATAGCCATTGCAAATGAAAACAAAATGTATCTGTTATTGTGGAATTAGTGCTGCTGTGAACATTGGTAGCTTTAGGTACAGTACTGTGTGTTTATCTTTAACATAAGCAAAAGGCCACTCTGGCTACCCAGAGAGTGATATAAGGAACAGAAAAAGCACTGAGGCTCTGGACTGGAAAGAGAAGGACAGACAGAAAAGGTGGAGGATAAGGAGGGTGGAGATGGGAGGAAGGTGGAGGGCAGGAGGGAGAGGAGACAGGAGGAAGAGGAAGGTGGAAGATAAAGAGGGCAGAAATGGAGTGAAGAAGGTGGAAGGCAAGAAGGAAAGGAGACAGGAGAAAGAGGAAGATGGGGGATAAAGAGGGAGAGGAGACAGTGAGTGGTTCAGAGGGAGGAGATGGGGTAAGGCAGGAGGGAGAGGGAACATGGAGGGATGAAGGCGGACTACACAAGGGAGTGGGAGGGTGGAAGGTGTTGGGCAGGAGGGAGAGCAATGGAATTAATGTGGTGGAGGAAAGAAGAGAGAGAGAGAAGAGGGCAGAAGAGAAAAGAAAGAAGTGAGGAGATAGAGGGAGAAAGGTTCTGTGTACACATTACAGACACTGCTACAGTTCTGTACTCTTACACTTATAAGAGTATCTCATTAGCGTGAAAACAGAGCAGAATATAATAACAATTGTTTAGAACTTACCTCACTGTTCAAAAAGCAATAGAAAACCGACACAAAGAAGCCCTAAATATAGAAAAGAAACAGACTTTAATGGCATATTTAGTCTTTTCAAGCCACTTATTTTTTAAAACACATTTCTGAAGCTGCCAAGATACCAAGCTGTAGGAGGAAGACTTTTTGGCTAATTCTAACTTCAAACTTAGATCCCAAAGCATGGTGATATTATAGTCCTTAATTCTATCCATTGAAATCAGTCCTGCTGGCAGGGCTGCCTCTAGGCTGTCTGGCACCTTGCGTAGAACTCAACATGACATCCTCCCCATCCTGTGCATAACTTAACATAGAGCCTTCCCCAATTTGGTGGTGAAAGCTGTGACACACAGAGCCCCTTCCTAAAGTAAGGGTGAAGGCTCCAGCACAACATTCCCTTTTCTCTCTTCCCTTCTACCCAACATCTGCTTCTCTTTCTCTTACCCTAGTATTTATCTATACTGATGCCCACATGGGGGCAATTTTATAATTGTATTCCAGTTAAGCACCTGAAGGGCACAGGTAGTGACCTATTCTATAAAGGAACCTAGGTGACAAGGTTCCATGATCAAATACTAACATAACCGGCAATCGACATGCCTAAAATTTAGGTACTGCCACTTGTGCCATAGAATCAGATACCACGACAGGACTGTCAGAAATTTAAGTTTGGTCTAAAATCTCCATCCTGGAACTGGGAAACCTGGTAGCTCAGACCTTCCCTTAATCTTAATACTATATTTTAGGTATTTGTTTTCATTTTCAAGTATTCCTGCCTAGTTTATAACACTTAATCCTCCTCATCATTCCCAGTGCATCCTGGGACTTGTAGTTCTCCACCTGCACTGGACTGTTTCTATATAAGGTATGTGGGGACTGGCATGTTCTCATGTGACTTGTACCTGGAAGGACTGCAGGAAGGAGTTAAAGTAGATGAAGACAATTCGAGAGATCTCGTCTTCCCCAGGGGTGACAAAGAACAGCATATAGGTGATTCCCAGTAGAGGCAGCAGCACTAGTGTGGCCTTCACAGCTTTCCTGGGGAAGTGAAAGTTCATTTATTCAGTAAAAAGAATTTCATCTTATATCTGGATTTAAAGTGCTCCTCCAGTCTAAGCCACCTCTAAAACAAGAGGGCAACCTGTGTGTGGGTTCACCAATCTTTTGGGTCTATGGTCAGCTGGCACAGAGGAAGCACTCCAGGCTGAGGGACAGTCATCTCCTCTGATCCCCAGCACTGGTGCACCCTTGGGCTAGTCAGTAGACAGCAGCTGAGCTTCTTTCCCTACAGTTCTCGCACGCCTCTTGAAAACTAGCTGAGAAAGAAGGATAATGGTATGTAAAAATTGGAACAGACCAGCTGTTGAGGTTGTCAGGTTGATATTCAGAAGGATCTGGTGGGCCCAGGGCTTTTTTTGAGGGGGTACTTGGGGTATTGAGTACCAGCACCTTTTCCATTGTCTGCTAAAATTGACCCATGGTCCCCAAGTTTTAATGAAAGATCTCAGTCTCATCACACCAATTCTGCCTTGTTATAGATTCTATGACTAGTTGCAGGGGGCCTGGCTATTATGGGGTGGGTCTCTCAGTGCCACCCCATTCCTGAAGGGTGGCCTGGCATTTGAGTACTGGCACCTTTTTCGTTAGAAAAAAATGCACTGGGTGGGCCCAATATTCAGTGACACTATTTGGTAGCGCTGTTGAATATTTCCTCCCACTGCTATCACTCTCTGGCTAGTGCTGGGGTGGTCCATGGATGGAGCTGAAGAGGAGGAGTTCTCTGGTAAGAGAACATTATTTTACTCTGTGCTTTGGGAACTTAAAGATTGGGGTTTAAAGAAGGAACTGTAGGTTATTGATAGGCAGAATAAAAAAAAAAGAAAAAGAAAAAGCAAACTTTATCAATTAGTCTCTATACCCTTTTCCCCATAGTTTTAAAACTTGAACTTTGTAACACAGCATTAACAGATAGCATCTAACAGGCACAGTAGACCTAGTCCTTAGTGGAGCAAATGATCTGGTGCAGGAGGTAATGATGCTGGGGCCTCTTGATACCAGTGATCACAACATGATCAGATTTGATATAAGCTCTGGAAATCCAATACATTCGTATTTAATTTTCAAAAAAATAGACAATGATAAAATGAGAAGAACGGTGAAAAAAAAAACTTAGAGGAGCAGCTGTGAAGGTCAAAAATTTACATCAGGCATGGATGCTGTTCAAAAATACTATCCTGGAAGCCCAGACCGAATATATTCTTTCTATTAAAAAAAAAGGAAGGAAGACCAAACAACAGCCGGCATGGTTAAAAGGTGAGGTGAAGGAAGCTATTAGAGCTAAAAGAAAATCCTTCAGAACATGGAAGAAGGATCTGACTGAAAATAATGGGAAACTACATTAAGAATGGCAAATCAAATGCAAAGCACTGATAAGGAAGGCAAAGAGAGACTGAAAAGAAGATTGCGTTGGGAGGTAAAAACACACAGTAAAAACTTTTTTAGGTATATTAAAAGCAAGAAGCTGGCAAAAGAATCGGTTGGACTGCTACATGACCGAAGGGTAAAAGGGACAATCAGGGAAGACAAAGCCATAGCGGAGAGATTAAATGAATTCTTTGCTTCGGTCTTCACCGAGGAAGATGTGGGAGAGATACCGATGCCAGAAATGGTATTCAATGCTGATGAGTAAGAGAAACTGAATCAAATCTCTATAAACCTGGAAGATGTAATGAGGAAGTTTGAATCGCCAGGACCAGATGGTACACATCCCAGAGTATTGATAGAATTGAAAAATGAACTTGCAGAACTATTGTTAGTAATATGTAATTTATCTTTATCAAGCATGGTACAGGAAGATTGGAGGGTGGCCAATGTTGTGCCAATTTTTAAAAAGGGTTCCAAAGGTGATCCAGGAAATTACAGACCGGTGAGCCTGACGTCGGTGCCGGGCAAAATGGTAGAGAACAAAATGGTAGAGAACAAAATTACAGAGCGTATTCAAAAGCACAGATTAATGAGACAAAGCCAACATAGATTTAGTGAAGGGAAATCTTGTCTCACCAATCTACTACATTTCTTTGAAGGGGTGAATGAACATGTGGATAAAGGTGAGTCAGTCGATATTGTGTATCTGGATTTTCAAAAGGCATTTGACAAACTACCTCATGAAAGACTCCAGAGGAAACTGGAAAGTCATGTTGATCAAAAACTGGTTAAAGGATAGAAAACGGAGAGTAGGGTTAAATGGTCAGTATGCTCAATGGCTCAATGGAGAAGGGTAGATAGTGTTGGGATTGCAGATTTTTAACCACTTTGGAACCACAGAAATACAGTATATCAGATTCCATCCCCTTTTCCTTATGCACGAACACCTATACTAATCACAACTGAATATACACATATAAGTTTATAGGGTTATCTTACTCAGATAAAGTTATGCCTGCTATCTATGGCCTCCTCCTGGCTGCTTAAATTGCCTGTGCAGGGCTACCTTGCTGATACTCAGTGGCACCTAACCAGTTAATGAAAGCCAGCCAGTCTGTGGACAGTCACACGTATGTGCTTAAATGCCAATATTTAGGGAAAGGGAAGGGAAATGGGACTTGATATACTGCCTTTCTGAGGTTTTTGCTACTACATTCAAAGCAGTTTACATATATTCAGGTACTTATTTTGTACCAGGGGCAATGGAGGGTTAAGTGACTTGCCCAGAGTCACAAGGAGCTGAAGAGGGGATCGAACTCAGTTACCCAGGATCAAAGTCCACTGCACTACTCACTAGGCTACTCCTCCACTTAACTGCCTAAGTTAAAACAGCCAAATCAGACCACATAAAATTCAGTCCTATCTTTATGCAGTGTTGCTCAGGTGGTTAAGTGCTGAACATCACACTTAACCTCATAAGAGATACAGTAGCCAGCTGCACAAACCCGGATATTCAATGCCGGTGCCTGGACATGGCCTGATATTAAATATCTGAGGATAATGCCAGCAGCAGTTAAAAAAATGCTCACCGCCATTGGCTGAATATCTACCCTTATATGGATAACTTATATACTAATATCCATATGAGTTTCTACTCCATCCCAGCCTGCACCAAAATCTGCCTAATCTAAAACACACAAATTTGCAGGGTTCCAGAGGATGCCTAGCTCTCAGCCGAAGGACTGTTACTGCAATGACCAAACTATGTGCATTGGAAGAGAGATGATTTCTGACAGAGCTGGAGGAAGTTGAAGAGTCAAAAATAGCCACTATGGAATGAATGGGCTGGGATCAACTGAGCCCAGTGGACCTGTGACTGGCCTCCAAAAGCTGGAATTTTATGAACTGGAGAAAGCAAAACCTTCTTCAGTGTATGAGCTCCAGAATCGGGGGACGGTTTGGGAAGGATGGATATGGCATGTGCCACATTTCAAGCAGGTTCTATGTGTAACCCGCGTCTTGCCACATCACTACCCCTAGCTCAGTTCCAACCTCTCGACCTGGGTCACAGAGGCATGTTTCTCCATCACCACACTCTCACTTATTCCTTACTTTCCATTCAGCACAGTCCTTCCGATTCGAGCTTGGGTGGGTCAAAGTCCGGAACAGAGATCTAGGGCTTTGAGAATTAAAATGGGCTTCTCTGTGAGCTCTTACCAGTCCAGGGAGCAAGCCTCCTCACTGCCGCTTTAAGGAACTACAGTGGGGGAAATAAGTATTTGATCCCTTGCTGATTTTGTAAGTTTGCCCACTGACAAAGACATGAGCAGCCCATAATTGAAGGGTAGGTTATTGGTAACAGTGAGAGATAGCACATCACAAATTAAATCCGGAAAATCACATTGTGGAAAGTATATGAATTTATTTGCATTCTGCAGAGGGAAATAAGTATTTGATCCCCCACCAACCAGTAAGAGATCTGGCCCCTACAGACCAGGTAGATGCTCCAAATCAACTCGTTACCTGCATGACAGACAGCTGTCGGCAATGGTCACCTGTATGAAAGACACCTGTCCACAGACTCAGTGAATCAGTCAGACTCTAACCTCTACAAAATGGCCAAGAGCAAGGAGCTGTCTAAGGATGTCAGGGACAAGATCATACACCTGCACAAGGCTGGAATGGGCTACAAAACCATCAGTAAGACGCTGGGCGAGAAGGAGACAACTGTTGGTGCCATAGTAAGAAAATGGAAGAAGTACAAAATGACTGTCAATCGACAAAGATCTGGGGCTCCACGCAAAATCTCACCTCGTGGGGTATCCTTGATCATGAGGAAGGTTAGAAATCAGCCTACAACTACAAGGGGGGAACTTGTCAATGATCTCAAGGCAGCTGGGACCACTGTCACCACGAAAACCATTGGTAACACATTACGACATAACGGATTGCAATCCTGCAGTGCCCGCAAGGTCCCCCTGCTCCGGAAGGCACATGTGACGGCCCGTCTGAAGTTTGCCAGTGAACACCTGGATGATGCCGAGAGTGATTGGGAGAAGGTGCTGTGGTCAGATGAGACAAAAATTGAGCTCTTTGGCATGAACTCAACTCGCCGTGTTTGGAGGAAGAGAAATGCTGCCTATGACCCAAAGAACACCGTCCCCACTGTCAAGCATGGAGGTGGAAATGTTATGTTTTGGGGGTGTTTCTCTGCTAAGGGCACAGGACTACTTCACCGCATCAATGGGAGAATGGATGGGGCCATGTACCGTACAATTCTGAGTGACAACCTCCTTCCCTCCGCCAGGGCCTTAAAATGGGTCGTGGCTGGGTCTTCCAGCACGACAATGACCCAAAACATACAGCCAAGGCAACAAAGGAGTGGCTCAGGAAGAAGCACATTAGGGTCATGGAGTGGCCTAGCCAGTCACCAGACCTTAATCCCATTGAAAACTTATGGAGGGAGCTGAAGCTGCGAGTTGCCAAGCGACAGCCCAGAACTCTTAATGATTTAGAGATGATCTGCAAAGAGGAGTGGACCAAAATTCCTCCTGACATGTGTGCAAACCTCATCATCAACTACAGAAGACGTCTGACCTCTGTGCTTGCCAACAAGGGTTTTGCCACCAAGTATTAGGTCTTGTTTGCCAGAGGGATTAAATACTTATTTCCCTCTGCAGAATGCAAATAAATTCATATACTTTCCACAATGTGATTTTCCGGATTTAATTTGTGATGTGCTATCTCTCACTGTTACCAATAACCTACCCTTCAATTATGGGCTGCTCATGTCTTTGTCAGTGGGCAAACTTACAAAATCAGCAAGGGATCAAATACTTATTTCCCCCACTGTATACAGCACTCCAAGGATTATATTTGGTGCAAACTCAGCTTTACTAAACTTTCTGCAAACAGCAGGCGAATCAATGCTTATAACTCCATCTCTACAGTAGATTCCTCCTGTCCATATTACAACCTCAACTCTTTTTCAAGCTTGATCTTCCAAGCAACATTTAAGTATTTACACATTTATAATCATCGCCTGTCCTTTACCCATCCCAGAGGCTGATAATAACCTAAGGCTGCTCCTGAACTCCTCTGATCACAATCCACATCCCTCAGGCACAGACCCTTTAGGCTACCCTTCTTCCAGCGATGCACTTCTCAAGCTGCACCCTGGCCTTGAACAGGCTTCCCCTGTCCTGGTTCCTACTTTCGGGCTGGTTTCCCACGTACCCACTTTCACAATTGTCACTATTAGGGGTAGCAACTACTCCTCAACTCAGCCTGAGGTTATTTAGGCAATTTGGGTCCCTCTCTCCTCCAAGGGTCCCGGGCTCCGGCAGGGGTACAGGCAACCAAAGATCCCGTGTATCCCCCAACTTTAGTATTTATTAACTTTTACTCCTTCCCCTCTGTCACTCACACATCCAGAAAACGTTTCTCCCTGCATCTTATAAGGAATGCAAAGCCCACATTCTTTTCTTGTTGTGTCACTGCAAAGTAGAGAGCTGTACAGGAATGGGGATTGCAGGAATCCCGCAGAACCTGCGAGTATGGAAGAAGATGTCATGGGAGTCCCATGGGGATGAAAGAACTCATCATGGGATTACTGCAGGGATGGAAGAGGCTGCTGTGGGATTCCTGCGGGAGTCATCAAAATTTCTGCTGATTCCAGAATGAGGCTTGGAATGCACTGAGATGCAACTAGAGTGCTAGAATGAGGCTTGGAACGTACGGAGAGAGGAAGCTGGAACACCAGACTGAGGCTTGGAACACTCATCGGTTGAACAGTGAATACTATCCCAAAAATCAAGGCAGGCTGTTGGGGTTGAGAGGAAACAGAGGGCTGCGAGCAAGTAAATAATAGCATTGGCTCCTGTGGGTATTGGTGGGGATCAAGGAGATAAATTGTGGAGATGGGTGGGGATGGAATGGATCTTAGCAGGTACTGGTGGGTGTGGGTTAGATTACACTGTGGATGGGCAGGGATGGGTAACATTTCTGTCCCTGTGCAACTCTCTACTGCAGAGCCTATGGGATTTACAGTTTTCCCATCACTTTCTTTCAGTTAGGGTCCTCTGCACCCATCCCCAGGCTTTCATGAATTGTAACTTGTTCTCAAACATTTTTCATTGTTCATACAGTCAGTATGAGAAATTCTACAACAGTGATTCTGAAATCTGTCCAGGGTGGCAATGAGCCAGTGGAGTTTTAAGGATATTCATAACATATAAGTATGAGATAGATTTGCAAGTCACTGGTCTGTGGTCCCCCAGGACAGGTTTCAGAACCATTATTCTAGAACACATCAAGGTTACATGACTGATAGAGGACCGGATCTGGAGCCATCAGATTCTTAACCAGGTATGCCGATCCCCTCTGCTGGCCTCCTCTGAATATAACCTAAGTCCTGACCATCTGTGCTTACACATGAGGTTCAAAGTACCTGTACTGAATTGTTTCGGATGTGGTGGAAGCCCGGAGCTTTGTCATCAGGATTCTTACGATATTAAATAGAAAGATGAAGTTGATCTGAAAACAAGAGTGAAACAAAGTCTTGTTAATTTTGTGAAAAGACAACATTGTCCATCCCTATAGGCCATGTGAGCATTCTTCTATCCAAGCATTCGTCCTAGTTAATAATAAGCTGTTCTAATCACATTTTCGAATCTTCTGTTTCTCTGTTATCAGAGTGAATAATTAGACAACAACCTTTGATGGGCAGAACTCTTTCTAGAAGCTCCAGAGTAAAGAGAAAGGCACATATGATGGATCCCTGGAGAGAGGCCACAGTGCATGGCAAAGCCTATATTGTCTTCTTTCAGTTAACTTGACTGCTAGACTGCAAATATTGCAAAACACTGAAGATAAGATGATCATGTGGCAAAAGAGATTGGATCATGTTACACTTACATTAGTCAATTTCCATTGGTTGCCCTTTAAAGTATGGCTTATTTTTAAGCTAGCACGTTGGGTATATAAGATGTTCTTCCAGTTGATATTAGAAAGAGTAATTATTTCCTACTGTTTCAAAAACAATTGAAAGTTTATCAGTTTAAAAAATTTCTGCTTTAGTGATAACAATCTTTTTGGTACCTGTTCCTTTTCATTATTGTGTAATAGTTAATTCTTTGAATCTTTGACTGGGAGTTGGTGGACTACAAGCACTGTTACCATTATCAACTAGGAAAATAGGACAAACAGATGGCTGAATTCTTTATTGGGAGAAAGTTTCATACTGAAAAAACTCTGTGTGCATCCGGATATTAAACATCACAGTTTCGCACTCTCATTCTCTCTCATTGTCAGACTAAAAAGAAGACCCTCTCGCTTTTCAGTTCATCATTAGCTGCTCCCCGTGCTTCTGTCCTGCTCTCTGATAATGACTAAAATGGCTCCAAACTACCATACTTAAGATAAGGACAGTGAAATGAGAACTGCGGGAGCATCTTGAAAGTGCAGCAAACTGCTGGGAAGGAGTCTGGCTTCATCAACAGCGGTTGCTTTTATAGTTTAAGCCTTCACTTTCCCTGACTAAAACCCTGTCGATTTCTATCAGATCTTTGATACTAATAAATACATTTTCTGAAGTTTCTTTCTTGTCTGTGTTTCTTGCCTAGACTCTTATTAAGCACTGTGGCGTAGGGGACTCATTCATACTTTTTCTAGACAATTCTGTGAATATCTGGTGATGCTTCAGAAATGATGTATTTGGATGGGTGCTGGTGCTCCAGGGATTCAGAGTATCCTGGTCTAAGCAAACTCATAGTGGCAGTTTTTTTTGAATATCCCAAGATCACAAGGATTCTCAGCTCACTATCCACCTTATAATTGAAAGAGAAAAACGCCTAGATTTCGACCCAAATCGAGAGATAGACGTTTATCTCACAAAAGCGAATAAATCGGTATAATGGAAAGCCGATTTTGGACGTTTTCAACTGCACTCCATCGCGGAAGCGTACAAAGTTGACGGGGGCGTGTCGGAGGCGTGGCGAAGGTGGAACTGGGGCGTGGTTATCGGCCGAGGAGAGATGGGCGCCTTTCACCGATAATGGAAAAAAAGTATGCGTTTGTAGCTAGAATTTAGGGCACTTTTCCTGGACCCTGTTTTTTCACGAATAAGGCCCCAAAAAGTGCCCTAAATGACCAGATTACCACCGGAGGGAATCGGGGATGACCTCCCCTGACTCCCCCAGTGGTCACTAACCCCCTCCCACCACAAAAAATGTTTCACAAATTTTTATTTTCACCCTCAAATGTCATACCCACCTCCCTGGCAGCAGTATGCAGGTCCCTGGAGCAGTTGTTAGGGGGTGCAGTGGACTTCAGGCAGGTGGACCCAGGCCCCCCCCCACCCCCTGAGGGAGTATTGTGTTCAGTACTGGTCTCCGTATCTCAAAAAAGATATAGTAGAATTGGAAAAGGTACAGCGAAGGGCGACGAAAATGATAGTGGGGATGGGACGACTTTCCTATGAAGAGAGGCTGAGAAGGCTAGGGCTTTTCAGCTTGGAGAAGAGACGGCTGAGGGGAGATATGATAGAAGTGTATAAAATAATGAGTGGAATGGATCGGGTGGATGTGAAGCGACTGTTCACGCTATCCAAAAATACTAGGACTAGAGGGCATGAGTTGAAGCTACAGTGTGGTAAATTTAAAACGAATCGGAGAAAATTTTTCTTCACCCAACGTGTAATTAGACTCTGGAATTCGTTGCCGGAGAACGTGGTACGGGCGGTTAGCTTGATGGAGTTTAAAAAGGGGTTAGATAGATTCCTAAAGGACAAGTCCATAGACCGCTATTAAATGGACTTGGAAAAATTCCGCATTTTTAGGTATAACTTGTCTGGAATGTTTTTACGTTTGGGGAGCGTGCCAGGTGCCCTTGACCTGGATTGGCCACTGTCGGTGACAGGATGCTGGGCTAGATGGACCTTTGGTCTTTCCCAGTATGGCACTACTTATGTACTTATGTACTTATGCCATGTTTAATGGGCCTTTCAGGTTGAGAAAATTGAATGGGCTATTCAGCAGAGTCCGTTGGGGAAGATACCGGGGCCAGATGGGTTGCGGAGTGAATTTTATAAGTTCTTGAAGGAAGAGATGGGTCCCTTTTTGGCTTCTGTTTTAAACAAAATTATATTCCACAACCTAACACCACTAAAGCTGGCACAGATTGTGGTTTTATTTAAACTCAAAGTCTTATTGCCCAATCTATTTATTAACCTATGAGTCTAAATTGCTGGCAAAAATCTTAGCCAATTGGCTGGCAAAGGTGTTGCCTACATTAGTGGCAGAGCCGCAGGTGGGTTTTATCTATGGTCACATGATTTCTAAAAACATGCAGTGGATACTACTGGCTCTGGAATTGGTATACTCTGGGGGGGGGGGGGGGGGGGGGGGACGACACCTGCCTTACTCATCAGTTTTGAAGCCAAAAAGCCTGTTGACAGGTGCTGACACATGGGTGCAGATTTGTGACAATGGGATAATGTCTGAACCTTTTGTTACTGGTAAGGGCACACGCCAAGGCTGTCTGTCATCACCATTATCATTCATTTTGACTCTTGACCCATTTATTTGGGAAATCCAAGGTAATCCCGAGATTCAAGATGTGAAAATTGGCATTCTAAAATAGCGGCCTTTGCTGATGAGCTGCTAGTGTTTTTTTCTGCATCTCATTCCTCTCTTCCTGCGTTACTGGAAAGCTTTGGCGAATACAGTGACTTGTTGGGTTTTAAACTCAATCTGACCAAGTCAGAAGCACTGGCGAGATCCGAATTTCTTAGACGGGGCTGGGGACCCTCCTTTCCGTTATATTGGGCGAATGGCTCCCTTTCGCTATCTAGGAGTCAATTATCTATGTTTGTACAGCGCTGCGTATGCCTTGTAGCGCTATAGAAATGCTAAATAGTAGTAGTAGTAGTAGTAATCTATGGATCCTGGCTTGCTCTATAGATTAAATGTTGCTTTGTAATACACAGGATCACCTGGATCATTGGAGCAAATTAACTCTGCCTAACAGAGACAAAGGCAATCTGTATTGTACGGTGCTCTTCCTGCACTGGCTATATGGGTTGTAATCTCAGCTGCTTTGCTTGTTGAGTAAAGATCTCAAAGCCCTGCAATGGCTTCTAGCATGGTTTTGTTGGGGGGTGAAGAAGCCTAAAATGGGGTGAAATTATGGTTGGTTCTTGGAGATAGGGAGATCTGAGAGTCCCAGATTTGAAAATCAAGCCTGTCTTTTGCACCACCTTAGGGGCTAGTTTTTGAGTTATGACACTTTCACGGATGTTTCGCTTGAATCTTCTTCCATCCTTGGCATCTTAATTATTTTCTTCATGCTAATTTGGGACAGTTACCCTCCTGGATATATCAGATTCTGTTATTCTGACCCTTGTGGGCTCTATGGAGGGAGCTGCTCCCTTGGTGTTTTGCTTCCTTTGGCGGGCAATGTAGAGTTCTTGCCAGGGATAGAGAATATAATCTTTAAGCAATGGAAAGCATATGGCATTTTTCTCTTGGAACATCTAATAAAAGAGGATGGGACACTCCTCACCTTCCCCAATTTGGTTCTAGCTTGGCGGATAGATTTGTCTATTTACAATTACCACATTATAAGTCCTGTTTACCTCAGCACATTTTGTCTCTTAGGTTTGGGGTTCAGTTGCGAGAATTTTTAGAAGGGAAAGCATCAGGCCAGGCCTCTGTCTCCTGGTTCTATGGGGAATTGAGTGGAGGAGTGACCTAGTGGTTAGGTTGATGGACTTTGGTCCTGGGGAACTGAGGAACTGAGTTCGATTCCCACTTCAGGCACAGGCAGCTCCTTGTGACTCTGGGCAAGTCACTTAACCCTCCATTGCCCCACGTAAGCCGCCCTGAGCCTGCCATGAGTGGGACAGCGCAGGGTACAAATGTAACAAAAATAAAATAGATACTATTGGAGATTCTACATGGAATGTTGCTACTATTGGAGATTCTACATGGAATGTTGCTATTCCACTAGCAACATTCTATGTAGAAGGCTGCGCAGGCTTCTGTTTCTGTGAGTCTGACGTCCTGCACATACGTGCAGGATGTCAGACTCACAGAAGCAGAAGCCTGCGCGGCTGATCTGCAAGGGCTGACTTCTTCATGGAATGTTGCTAGTGGAATAGCAACATTCCATGTAGAATCTCAAATAGTACCAACAGAATCTCAATAGTAGCAACATTCCATTTAGAAACTCCAATAGTAGCAACATTCCAAGTAGAATCTCCAATAGCAGCAACAGTGGAGGAGTGGCCTAGTGGTTAGGGTGGTGGACTTTGGTCCTCAGGAACTGAGTTTGATTCCCACTTCAGGCACAGGCAGCTCCTTGTGACTGGGCAAGTCACTTAACCCTCCATTGCCCCATGTAAGCCGCATTGAGCCTGCCATGAGTGGGAAAGCGCAGGGTACAAATGTAACAAAAATAAAATTATCTAAATGTGTGCCCTCAAAGGATTTTTGGAGGATGGTGGAGTTGTGGGAATGGGATTTGGGACAGTCCCTCTGAGCCTCCTGTATATCAGATTCTGTTCGAGTGATCCCTTGGCTTGTTCACAGTGCAGAGTTGCAGGAATCTCACTTTCGCAGCATTCATAGGGCTTATTTTTCTCAAAGCAGAGCCTATTTAGTGGGTTGTACAGATACTCCTCATTGTCAAAAATGCCAGATGGGGCATAATTATTTTTTTTCATGGGCTTTACCAGTGTATCGATTGTCAAATTATGGCATTTTGGGAAGCACTGTTTCAGTATTTACACTTTGTCTTGGGTTATCACCTCCGAGTCTCCATTGCACTGGCATAGCTATGTGGGGTCATGGGGGCCTGACCCCCCCAAATTGCTCTGGGCCCCTGGTTTGGCTGGCAGGGCCTCCAACCCCCGCCAGCTGAAGCCTTCATCCAGCGCTGGTCTCCGGCACCGCTGATGCCCTGCTCTCTCTCTTTCCCTCATGGTCCGGTGCGCTCCTTTTAGTGAAACTGTATTTAATTTCATTAAAACCAAGGTATTTGTGGTGGCGGTGCTTCAGCTGGCAGGGGTTGGGGACCCCCGCCAACCAAGATATGTTACAGCGATGTCAGTGGGTGGGGAGCGGCAGGATGGTGGGGGGTGGGCGGCAGCCCAAAATATGCTCCCCACTTTGGACTCTGGCTCCCTCCCACCTCGAGTTCTGGCTACGCCCCTACTCCATTGAGGCTATGGGTTTGAGAAACCGGGGATAAATTATCAGCAAATCTTGTGTTTTAGGGAAGAAATGTATCCTAAATCACTTAGATTACCCACCCTCTGTTTGGTATTGGAAGAATAGGCTTCACTCCTTGATGCTATGGGAATCATTTCAGTCTCACCTATCTCCACGATGGCAGAAAAGATTTCTATCCATCTGGGAAGTGTACCTACAGAAGGTATCTCCTGCAGTGCATAGTCAGGTTCTAAATCCATTTTCTATTACCCATCGGGATCCCGCTAGTGAGTCTTGAGCCCTTGGGGAAGGTGGAACACTGTGGGGAGGGGAGTGTACATATGTATCTGTTTCGGACTGGGGCCTAAGAGCTGTGATCCCTGACTATTCTTGTGTATTTCTCTTTATATGGTTTGCTGTATTTGTCACTGGGTTGGGGAGGGGAAGGGTTACTTTCGGTATGTAGATTGTCATAGATGTATTTGTTTATACTTTAATTAAAAGTTTTTAATAATAATAAAATGAATGATTGTACTCTTTTTTTTGGAAATGAATGTACATATTTTGCTTTTTTAACACTTCCCTTACTGAGCAGCTCCTATCATTATGAAGAGGGATATATTTGGGTACTGCTGTGCTGTTGGCACAGCTCCCTCCTCCCCCTACAAGGTACATGCAAAGCACAAATACAGTGTGGATGATTGAAGAATGGTTCTTTATTACAGCTCCATGCAGGCTTCACAGTACTACACCTATGAAAACAGCACTGACAGCTGAAGGAACCTTTTTCAAAACAGTCGGTATAGCCTTAAATGGTAACCAACTTAAATTTCATAAGCCTATTGGGGGTAATTTACAAAGGGATTTCCAAGAGTAAATGGGTGTGGGCCAAACAGGTTGATAGGTGAATGCTCTGGGATTTTATTTTGAAATTCATCTGACTGCTTTCTTCTAAGCACCTGCCAGTTAGTGAACTCCCACTGCCATGCCAAACAGAAGGGCAGAAAATAGTTACCCACGTTAAATGAAGAGTGGAGATTGAAAAGGGGTGGAGGGGTGGGGTGAAGCCAACCAACAGTGTGCAAAATTTCATTTTGATATTCTCTTATGTGGTTTAAGGAAGAGGAAAGTCCATGTTTTCTAATGTATCTGCAGCATGACCAGCCCTTGCATTGTCAAAGGGAAACTCCAACAAACGGTCTGTTTTGGAAAATGTGCTTGCAGGCTCTGCACAGAGTATCACAATTGTCTCCTCTAGGAATTATACAGGATATGAAAAAAGAGTGATGAGTCTTGGAATAAGACCCAGAGACTACATGCCAGTGCTAGGAACGAGCATCTTTATTTCTGACAGAGCTGCTGATTTATGGATAAAAGATCAGGAAAAAAAAACATTCTTTAAGTTTATTAAGATAAGACCCTACTGTTCCATGTACTTCCTGCCTTCTCGGTGCCTGCTGCTGTATTAATGAGATTTTGTAGGAAGTAGATGGAAGCCAGCATTGCTTCAAAATGATTTCTTGAGACCAACTTAAGCACATCATTTGGAAATGAGAGTGTGAATCAACCAATTAGTTTTGAGCAGCT
This sequence comes from Microcaecilia unicolor, assembly GCF_901765095.1. Lineage (NCBI taxonomy): Eukaryota > Metazoa > Chordata > Amphibia > Gymnophiona > Siphonopidae > Microcaecilia > Microcaecilia unicolor. Next base: position 91,636,958 of record NC_044042.1, on the reverse strand, counting down.
GGAGGACCAGTGCTGAAGGGGGGACGCAAGGCCCTGAGCATTGAAGAAGGCAGAACATGGACAGACACATGTCTAGAGGGGATAAGGAGAGTGAAACCAACCAGCCCCAAGATGGAAGCAACAAAGGGGAAGGGAAGGGATTGGATTTAGCTCACACCTTTTCCAGTTGTAGCTCAAGCTTCTTCTTTTCTTTACATATTTTTAAGGAGTAGGGCAAACAACTGATAGACAGGGAAACCTCATGTAGTTAAACACTATGGGGTCGATCTTCAAAACCAGTTAACTAGTTAAATGAGCATCTTGCTTGGTTAACTGAGCAGGCCCTAAACCGAAACTTGCTATTGTGTGGGCGGTCTAGGGGTGGAGTCTCAGCCCTCAACTGGTTAAGATAACCAGACGAATAGGACCATAGAAATAAAAGTCCTATCTTTGGCCAGTTTAACTTAACCAGTTAAGTGCTGAATATCAGCACTTATCTGTTTAAGTGCCAGCCACCTGCATATACCCGGACGTTTAAATGACAGTACCTAGACATGGCCTGGCACTGAATAGGCATAATATTGGCATTTTTAAAAATGCTGACCGTTGCTGGCTGAATATTACCACTATAATTTTAATTGGTTGCTACCCTGAAGAAACAACTGGGCACCAGCGGGCTCTGATACTGTGAGATCTCTGAAGGTAAACAGGAACAGATCAGGTTAGTTCTTGGTTGGGAGGGAGGTCATTGAGGGGTTTATATTCAAGGCTTCTGATTTTAAGCTTTAACCAATAAAACACTCTCATGCAAAAAAAATTACAATAGGTGTTTATTGGATAAACACTTGAAAAAGACCACTTCTTCTTAACACAAGTGGCACAAGCATACATATTTGATTTCACTGAAAAATTTACCCACAATATTACCTGTGAAACACCAATTTTTGGAACCACATAGAAACTCTAATTACTTGAAAAATAAACATCTACCAGATCAATATTCAAAGCGATTTAACCGGCCAGAAACAGCTTGTGGTCAGTTAAATCACTTGTTCAGGGCTAATTGGTTGATTAACCGGCTAGTGCTGTTAAAAATGCCTGGTTAGTACTTATCTCAAAACTGGCTATTTTGGGGGCATTCCAGTTAACCACCGATATTCAGCACTTAACCAACCAAGGTAACCGCATAAATAGGACCACTTAAAAGTCAGTCCTATCTTTATGAGATGTCTCATAGCCAGTTAAGTGCAGAAGATCACACAACTGTCTACGCTTTAGTTGGCTCCACAAACCTGGGAATTCAATGCCGAAGCCTGCCAGTGGCAGTCAGCAAAATGCTGAGCACTGCTGGCTGAATATCGACCCCGTAATCACAAAAGAGAGGGTAATACAGCATACAAGCATACAATATAGACAAGAAAAAGCAACACTGGACCTTCAAGAAAGAGACAATGGCAGTCCTTTATTGTGAAAAAGACCTGACACGGGCCGTGTTTCGGCGCACAAGCGCCTGCCTCAGGGGTCAAAGTGTGTCTTCACAATATATGAGCAGGAATGTTCAGACAGTCTATTGCCAGCCACCACTGTTAGGATTGAACAAACGCTCATTGGTGGCTGGCAATTTACTCAGACTGTCTGAACATTCCTGCTCATATATTGTGAAGACACACTTTGACCCCTGAGGCAGGCACTTGTGCGCCGAAACACGGCCCGTCGGGTCTTTTTCACAATAAAGGACTGCCATTGTATTTTTCTTGAAGGCCCAGTGTTGCTTTTTCTTGTCTATATTGAATATCGACCCCAGCACTTATATTTTTAAAACTTGATAGAAACTCTGGGTCAATATTCCAAGCAATTTAACTGGGCAGGAGACGTTTTTGTGGGGCTATCTGCGGATATTCATTAGCAGTTAAGCGGTTAGTGCCGCTGAATATCCCCTTCTATATATTTCAATTTGTTTATTGATTTTCAATTTTAACAAGATTAAACTTGTTTTGAAATACAGCAATAGTTAGATTAATAAGAAATTCAATAATTCTTCATATAAACAATAAAGCAAAAAAAAAAAGGAAGGAAAAAAAGGTAATAGCATACTATCACAAACATACATTTTAAGCTTCCTTTAAATCATGGGGCGAACAGAGTTAGGGAAGAATTATTGCATGAGCATATATAAAAGAAATAAGGTGGTGTAAATACTCCCATTTACTTTAACTATTACATTTGCTTAGAATCTAGAAATGATTTTAGACTATCTGGTGAAAAAAAGGTATATTTAACCTGACCCAACCTAACTAAGTATTTGCACGGATAGGCAAGGAAAAACATCCCGCCTATCTCCAACGTTCTTGCTTTTAATGCTAGAAAAGCTTTCCTTCTCTGTTGGGTCGATTTTGTAACATCAGGGAAGATTTGTATTTTTATCCCACCGAAACAGGTTTGAAGATTTTTAAAATAAAGTTTCATCCTGTTCGAAAATCAAGGAAACTATCAGAGTTGACCGGTCTGCATTTTCATCCACCGAACGCTCTAGTATTGCTGAAATGTTCTCAAGATCTAAATTAGTGTGTAGTCCATCCTGTTTTTTCCCATTCTCTCCTTTGGGACTTGGAATGTAATATATCTTATTAACAGGCGGCATCACTTCCAGGGGCATTTTTAAAACTTCATTTAGGTATCTTTTAAATAAATCATAAGGATTAATCCCTGGGAGTTTGGGAAAGTTCAATAATCGCAAATTTAATCTTCTATTGAAGTTCTCAATTTGATCCAATTTCCTTCGATTGTCTGCATTATCTTTAACCACACTGACTTTGAACTCTTGAAAAGAATCTACTTTATTTTGGAAATCAGTCACTTTTTCAGCAATGTCCGTTTTTAACTGGTCAACCTTTAAATTGAACTCTTGAAATTTTTTTTTAAAAGTACTCACTTCTCCTGAAGTTTGTTGTAATGTCCCATCCATTTTGTTCAACATTGTCCAAGTCATTGCCAGATTTACCTCCTTCGTAATTCCTAATGATGTTTCTTGTGCTCTCGGTGTCTTCTCCAACGCTTCCCGCCCCTCACTGACAGCTTCGCCTGAAACACTTCCGGTAGGGTGTCGCTGTTCATCAGGCCTCGTCGTTGACGCCGGGCATGGAGGTCTCACTGTTGCTGGTGGTGAAAGAGATATTTCTTCTCCTAGCAGGGCCTCCGCTTCCCCAGAGAGCCCCGCTATAGGATCCGTATCTCCTATTATTTGGGAGATTGGCGCGAAATAGCGCTCAAGACCCGACTGAAGCACCGTGGGAGTCGAGGTAGGTGGGGGAACTACCTTCGTTGTCGCCTTTCTTTTAGTATGTGGCATTCTTCCTCGAGGAAATATATTTTGCCGAGTCGGGATCAGAGCTGCTGTTCCATGCAACCTATTACGCCGCCATCTTAGGTCGCCCCTTGAATATCCCCTTCTAATTGTCTAAATTGAAACTGGCTATGCTGTGGGCAGTCTGGGGGTGGAGTCAAAGCGAAGTTGGTACTTTTATGTGATTAAGTAACATAACATAGTGCCAATATTGAGCACTTAACTGGATAAGGTGACCAGACAAATTGGACCATATAAAACACAGTCCTATCTTTGGGTTTACCTATCCAATTAAAGGACCAGATAAGTGCCAACTGTCCACACTGATGCCCATACATGGCCTCACATTAAATATCTAGGCATAAAGCCACTGGCTGAGTATTTACTCCTCTAATTTTATTCAAATGATTTACTGGCTTAAAATATCTGCTTCTATCAGGCTAAAGGTTGTGCCAGTGAAACAGTTACCAGCATAAATTTAGCTGGGTAAAAAAGGGGTCCACTTAGCTTTAAAAAGAAAGTAAGATAGCACAATATTCAGTGCCAACTGTTCTGTACAAATATGTTTCTAGATCGTCCAGAACAAACTCTGGTCAGGTAGATTAGTTGGGCATTTAGCTGCATATTTTTGTTGGGGGCACTCTTCTCTCTGAACTAATATTGACCCAGTACCCCTGCTTGGTGTTAGGGACACAATGAGGGGCATAATTGAACGAAAACGCCTATCTCCATGGGCGTTTATCTCCAAGAACGGGTCCGTGAAGGGGCGGACCGAACCGTATTTTGGGAAAAAATAGACGCCCATGTTTTATTCAACAATGTGTGAGCTGGGCGTTTTTGTTTTTCAGCGATAATAGAAAATGAAAGTGCCCAGCTCAAAAACGAATAAATCCAAGGCATTTGTTCGTGGGAGGGGCCAGGATTCGTAGTGCACTGGTCCCCCTCACATGCCAGGACATCAACCGGGCACCCTAGGGGGCACTTTTACAAAACCAAACAAAAAGGTAAAAGAGCTCCCAGGTGCATAGCACCCTTCCCTTGTGTGTTGAGCCCCCCCAAATCCCCCTCAAAACCCACTGCCCACAAGTCTACACCATTACTATAGCCCTAAGGGGTGAAGGGGGGCACCTACATGTGGGTACAGTGGGTTTGGGGGGGGGGGGGGGGTTGGACGACTAATAAGCATTAAGCAGCACAATTGTAACAGGTAGGGGGGGATGGGCCTGGGTCCACCTGCCTGAAGTCCACTGCACCCCCTAACAACTCCTCCAGTGACCCGCATACTGCTGTCAGGGAGCTGGGTATGACATTTGAGGGTGAAAATAAAAAGTTGAGAAACTTCATTTTTTGTGCTGGGAGGGGGTTAGTGACCACTGGGGGAGTCAGGGGAGGTCATCCCCGATTCCCTCCAGTGGTCATCTGGTCATTTAGGGCACTTTTTGGGGCCTTATTCGTGAAAAAACAGGGTCCAGGAAAAGTGTCCTAAATTCTAGCTAAAAACGCATACTTTTTTCCCATTATCGGTGAAATGCGCCCATCTCTGTTCGGCAGATAACCACGCCCCAGTTCCGCCTTCGCCACACCTCTGACACGCCCCCATCAACTTTGTCCGCATCCGCGACGGATTGCAGTTGAAAACGTCCAAAAATCGGCTTTCGATTATACCGCTTTATTCGTTTTTGTGAGATAAACGTCCATCTCCCGATTTAGGTCGGAACTTGGGCGTTTTTCTCATTCGATTATAAGCAGGAATGTAGTTCAATGCAGTCACTTTGGGCTCAGCATCCATGGACTGACTGGCGGAGATGCACAAGCTCTAAGTTGCAAAGAAATCTGCGGCGTGCTTCAGGCGCCAATGCCAGCTCTCCCATGCACACTCGTATGAACTGAGCATGCACCGGAGTGCATGCCGCCAACTTCGCTGCTCGGGCAACATGGTAGGGGGCTCAGGCAGCGGACTGGTTCGGATGGTGGGGCTTGGGCATCCCCACCAAAAATGTAGGATTTAACGCCGAAAGAGGGAGGGGTGAACAGATGACAGGAAATGTGCATTCCCCCCCCCCCCCCAGTCCACCCAAAATGGGCTTCTGCCTACATCCCTGGTTTAAGGTGTTATCTTTTAGATATGATAAAAAGCTGTGTCCCTTTTCCTATTTCGTTCTGCTCAGTGTTCTTGTTAAATTAACTGCGCAGTGCTTTGGATAAAGGCTCCGTATATAATTCATAAGTAGTCAAACTGGAATCTGAACTGATGGAGCAGAGATAAAGTGACTGGAAAATCATTGCGATGGTTTGACACTTGGTTATAGCCGCTGTCTTCATTTTCTGGCTACAGTCCAGTTTAACAATTATGGTTAGTCACTAGACCAGTGGGGAAGCTAGCGTTCAAATTCTACTAACACTCCTTGTGACCTTGGGCACCAATCACTTTACCTTCTACTACCACCCTTCAACATCTTCTGTCCTTCTGTGACTGTTCTCTTGTGCTTGACTGCTTAAATATTTTAAATTTAAATGCTTTACTTTTTGTCTATTAGATTGTAAGCTCTTTGAGCAGGGACTGTCTTTCTTCTGTGTTTGTACAGCGCTGCGTACACTTTGTAGCGCTCTAGAAATGTTAAATAGTAGTAGTAGTAGTACCTCAGGTACAAAACTCAGACTGTAAGCCCTCCGGGGACAAGGAAGTACTTATTAGCTACCATTGAAAAGGTGTGAGTTTAATCCAACAATAAAAACAATCAGGTTGATGCTCATGGAGACCTATTCATTGACTGTCAATGTGAAACTCTCTTATCCATAAAATTTAAAACATTCTGGTTCCCCCTTTTAAGTGTCCTGAAGTTGTGCAGTGAGAATGACAGCCTGTTCTGTAATAGCACCTGGGTGCCTCTATTCCTTTATAGAATACTAGCTCCAGAACTTAGTACAAGAACAGTACTGGGCAGACTTCTACGGTCTGTGCCCTGAGAAAGGCAAGGACAAATCAAACTCGGGTATTCACATAAAGTATCACATACCATGTAAATGAGTTTATCTTGTTGGGCAGACTGGATGAACCGTACAGGTCTTTATCTGCCGTCGTTTACTCTGTTACTATGTTAGTGTAACTTGGCATCTAGGTGCCCGCAATTACACCTGCCTTAGACCTGCCATAACTGTATGCACTTAAACGCGGCAAAGGTGCATGTAACTTACTCTATGTTCTGTAAGCTGTGTGTGTAAGTGGCAGCCCCACCCTTACCCCTCTCATGCTCCACCCATGTGAACACCCTCCTTGCACTTACACACCCTATTACAAAATAGCGCCTAGGTGAATTTCTGCCACATGCATATATACCAGTACACTTAACCACGAAAGTGCTACTATTCTGTACATTGACACGTGCAACCTATTATATGGATAATATCGGGCCATATGCATTGCAAAATAGCCAGATATTGTCTTTATAATTAGGGACGGAACAAAGGCAGACCTAAAAATGATCCATTAATAGATACTGCCAGAGTACTCACTGGCCAATACCTATATGGATAGTGGTACTGAATGCATGCAATATCGACCTGAATGAGATCCTCACTGTATTTTCCAACCTTTTCAGCTGTTTATATGTTTAATCATATGAGCAACAATAAGTGGTACACGGATAGAGATCACAGTGAGAAGTGAGAGACTATAGTGAGGGCAAGAAATTGCGAAGGCCGAGGGGCCACAGTGATGGGTGAGAGATTTCACCAGTGCTGGTTTAGACCCTAGTTATGCAGCCTGTGACAGAAAGCTGCTAATGGCCCAAGTGCTGGTGCTGACCCTAAAGACCCCACCGCCTACATACATGATAGCATTGTCCCCAAGAGTTTCCATTTCCTACACCAATGCTGACAACAATGGTATAAGATGGGTAAGGAATCATGAAACTTCAGTTCATACCAGTAGAACGAGTATGACTGGTCCTTGGTAGATGAAATCTGTGTAGACTCCAGCTTTTTTACCAAACCAGCATCTGCAGAAGAAAAGAAAAAGAGTCTCAAAGACAGCAGAGGATTGAAGACAACCAGTCCGATACGCGAACGGTGGCAGGCAGCGCTTTCGCTGTCCACCGTCTGTGTTAACCCCGGATATTCAGTGCCAGGCTGTTTCCTGTGACCAGCATTGAATATCCGGGTTTATTTTGGCTACTAAAAAGGTTTAACTGGCTATGCTGGTTAACATTTTAGCGGTCAAAGATAGGCCTGCTATTTAAGCAGATGAATACTCGCGGTTAGGTGGTTAAACACTATTTAACTGGCCAGGAGCCGTTCCTGGCCAGTTAAATAGTTTTGAATATTCGGGGGAACCTGCCTTCAGCAGGGGCTAGGCCCAGAGCATCAGTATAAAGCTCAGAGTGCTATTTTTGAGTCGGTGAGGCTTCACCTGGGAGAAATGTTTGCATTCTACAAAAGAACATTCAAAACCATCTAGAAGATAGAAATAAAACTTTCTGTCAACTGCAACTGCCAATATTGGTCCTTGCGGCCTGCAGACAAAACTAGTTTTCACGATAACCACATTATGGAAATTAAGTAGGTTCATAGACCAAATGCATGTAAATATATCAGTACTGTCTGAGGACCCAGTCTCTTTGAATCCTTAGGGCTTGGAACTAGTCATTCTAAGAATTATTGGTTGAATCCATTTAAATCAAGGAAGAATGGATGTGTGCATGCCTGACTGCATAGAGTGAATCTGTAGTGAGAGGTTCAGGGTGTCTAAATGGAAGGCTCAAGTCAACATGGGAATTACCATGACAAAGGATTTCATAGGCTTTGGGGTATCTCATTGATCATTAATACAATAAGATCAAAACAACTATAATACTATCAAATTAATTCAATATCCCAGCATTCTAACATATGCATATTGCAAAAAAATAATAAAAATATATTGCCTGAACCTGTGACTAAGACATGGGCTTCTAAGAAACCCAGCCCTCTATGGGTTTGGAGGGTTTCTTAGGAGCCCATGTCTTAGTCACAGGTTCAGGCAATATATGTTACATCTGATATATTTGTTTGAAATGCTGTATAATTTGATATTATTTTTGTTGCAATATGCAAATGTTGGAATCCTGGGATACTGAATTTTAAAAATGTGTCTTTCATAGGATAACAAAGTTTTGGATAGTATTATAGTTATTTTGATATTATTGTATTAAGGCTAATACAGCTATATTGAAATTAATTTACCTGTTAGAAATAGGTACTGTTAAAATTGATCATTAATGGGGCAAATCTATAAACTAGCACTAGAGGTATGCGTCACTTAAACACACCAAAAGCACCATTAATTGACAGTTAGGTGCCTGTCAGGGGCATAATCGAAAGAGAAGGGCGCACATCTTTCGACACAAATCGGGAGATGGGCGTCCTCTCAGGGTCGCCCAAATCGGCATAATTGAAAGCCGATTTTTGGCGCCCTCAACTGCTTTCCGTCGCGGGGACGACCAAAGTTCATGGGGGCGTGTCGGCAGCATAGCGAAGGCAGGACTGGGGCGTGCTTAAGAGATGGGCGTCCTCGGCCGATAATGGAATAAAGAAGGGCGTCCCTGACGAGCATTTGGCCGACTTTACTTGGTCCCTTTTTTTTCACGACCAAGGCTTGAAAAGGTGCCCGAACTGACCAGATGACCACTGGAGGGAATCGGGGATGACCTCCCCTTACTCCCCCAGTGGTCACCAACCCCCCCCCCCCCCAAAAAAAACAACATTTTTTTAGAAACATTTTTTCCAGCCTCTATGCCGGGCTCAAATGTCATGTCCAGCTCCATCACAGCAGTATGCAGGTCCTTGGAGCAGTTTTAGTGGGTGCAGAGCACTTCAGACAGGTGGATCCAGGCCCATCCCACCTACCTGTTACACTTGTGGTGGTAAATGTGAGCCCTCCAAAACCCACCAGAAACCCACTGTACCCACATGTAGGTGCCCCCCTTCATCCCTAAGGGCTATGCTAGTGATGTACAGTTGTGGGTAGTGGGTCTGGGGGGGGGGGTTGGGGGGGCTCAGCACACAAGGTAAGGAAGCTATGCACCTGGGATCAATTTGTGAAGTCCACTGCAGGGCCCCCTAGGGTGTCCGTTTGGTGTCCTGGCATGTGAGGGGGACCAGTGCACTATGAATGCTGGCTCCTTCCATGACCAAATGGCTTGGATTTGGTCATTTTTGAGATGGGCGTCCTCGGTTTCCATTATTGCCAAAAACTATGGCCGACCATCTCAAAAACGACCTAAGGACAACCATTTCTAAGGTCGACCAAAATTTCATGATTTGGGTGTCCCCGACCGTATTATCGAAATGAAAGATGGATGTCCATCTTGTTTCGATAATATGGGTTGCACCGCCCCTTTACGGGGCCATCCTGCGAGGACGCCCTCATGACAACTTGGGTGCCCCGTTCGATTATGCCCCTCTGCATGTTTTTTTCTATAAGGAAGCGCCTAAAAGCCACAGCATCTAACTGCAAGGAGGCGTGTACACGTGAGTGGGCTACAGGCATGTCTCCCAGTTATAGTTTATAGAATACTATAAACTAAAGTGTGTCACTTGGTGCATGTAGGCATGGCACAAGAGGGCTCGCCTAACCATGAGCACATCAATTCCAACTTATGCTAGTATTGTATAATGGAATTGACACTAAGTGAATTGAGGCACCTAAACTGAAGTGCCAATTTATGGAATCGTCCCATAAAACTTTTAGCTAAAATGTATGCAGAGGATCTGAGCTCAGGACTCTCTCTCCTTAGCCTTGTGACTGAGATTGAGGACTTGTACAATATAGAAGGATTAACACCTGAAGAAAAAAATCAAACAGTGGAGGCAAAAAGGGACACACACAGTATAGTGTGCACATAAAAGGTTCTTCATGACAATGTCCAAAGACCCTTTTTATATTAAAAGGCTCTTTTTTGATGTCCAAAGACCCAACATGGGCCATGTTTTGGCCTAAAAGTTCGATACGTGAAATATTAGAAGTCTGTGAGGTACAATATTACACTAACTGCTCTTTCCACATGAATTGAATATGACAGACTCCTGTAGTAAAATGGTGTCGCATTCATGGCATCTAGCCACATTGGCGGGCAATGTTGGGTCTTTCGAAGGAATTAAGTTGATCCAATAAAAGAAGTAACATCTTATTTTCTTTTCTATGTTTTGATTTATTACCTATAAAAATTAACTAACATGGCTACCACATCACTTAGTTCTGATTATAAACAGGCAACATGTAAAAGATAGAGAAACATACTTCTCATTATCATAGTAAAGTTTAACGATAGCCCAGGCAAGGATGATGGGGAACGGGATGCCTGTAAGATAAGGACAGACAGGAACATCACTAGTAAACATGTTAACAGCATGATCACCGATATCAAAATAAAGTCGAGATGGGAACAGCCCAAGGGCTCCATGAGCATGGGGGTGCTAAGCCCAATGGAAATAACCCCTCCCTGGACACATACAAGGAATTTTCTCAATATTGGTGGTGCTCAAGCACCCACAAAGCCAGCTCCTATGTCTTAATGCATAGTGATGATATGGAATTTGATGCTGAAGGATATGGTCAAGGCATTCAACACAGCCAGGTTTAAAAAATAACATTAATTTTAATTGTATTTATTTAATTAGAAATATTTATAAACCGTATTATCTTTAAAAAAAATCTAAGCAGGTTACAACAGTACTGTTGTAACCTGCTTAGATTTTTTAGTAGATGTTTGTGCATTTTATTTTTTATTTTATGTATGTATATATATAAAATAAAAAATAAAATGCACAAACTACTAAAACAACAGCTATAACAAAATAAAAACACATCATACTACAAATCAGTAATATCACATTAATATAATGTCAACCATTTTGTACAGGCAGTTGCTTTGGGCAGGAGAGAGTGGGGTTCTCTCCTACCCCCACTGGACCACTAGGGACTTTAGGTAGGCCCAGGGGGGCCTTTTCTTAGTGGGGAGGAGAGTTGGAAGGAGGTATGGACCTGGGTGGGGGGGGGGGCATGGCTCTTTGTTGGGGGGTCTTGACTAGTCAGGGTGGGTAGGAGGGGATTCTTGCCTCACCCAGGGGGGTGGGGAGGAGAAGGAGGAAGAAAAGGTACCTTTTCCTTGTTATGCTGGTCTTGGCCAATATTCAGATGAGGCCAGCACAACCAGAATTAGCCTGAGATATTCAGTGCTGGTACCTAGACATGGTCAGGCACTGAATATCTGGGGCTTATTCTGCCTGCAGCGATCAGTGCTTAAAAAAACGCTGAATATCTAATTGCTTGTATGGAGTTTGCTATTTCTAATCAAATGGCAAATGAGAGGGTCAAATTACACCCACGGAGACGAAGGAAAAAAGCACTAAGGGCCATCAAGTATGGGACAATCAAGAGTCCTTTATTGACAGACCTGACACGAGCAATGTTTCGGCATGCATATGCCTGCATCAGGGGTCGAATTGGGCTCCAAAAACATAAATGAAAACCACAGCTCACTGCGCAAAATAACTGAAGCTTTCCAATATGAAACGTAAAAGTCAACAATGCACAACCGTAACCCATTTCATATTGGAAAGCTTTGGTTATTTGATGCAGTCGGCTGTGGTTCTACATTTATATTTTTGGAACATTTTTCTAAGAGCCCAATTCATTCAACCCCTGATTCAGGCATATTCACGCCAAAACACGCCTCACGTCAGGTCTATCAATAAAGGACTCTTGACTGTCTCACACATGATGGCCCTTGGTGCTTTTTTTCTTCATTTGCTATTTCCAGACACAGCTAATGTGCTAGTCTCCATTACTAGTCTGGCCACTGCTCCTCAGGCTGGGTGAATAGCAGAAGCTAATAATATCATCTATATCAATACAGAAAAAGTCCCACTGGCCCACGTCTTCCTATCTATGCTGCTGAAGATTTATCTCAGCAGCTAGTCATAGGAGATTGAGTACTTGGAGCAGTGCTTCCCAAATGTTTATCCAATATGACCCCATTTTAACCCTTTATAATTTATATGTCCCCAGATGATGATGGAAACAAAATATCAGACCTCTACTCCTCTCCCCTTCCTCAACCACTTTCTCCTCCCCATGCTTATCCAAAGCTTGAAGACAGCAGCAGCAGTGGTGGCAACCCTAGTAGCAATCAGCAAAATTAGTGTGCATTCACAGACCCCACTGTGTATGGGCTCCTAGTCTAACAGGAAGCCCTTGCAGGCCTTTGGAACTTTGATTCATGGGCCCCAATGCTGACTGCCATTACTGGGCAGAGGTCACAGTGGAGGTTAGGGGGAGGACCAGCCTCCCTGTTCCTATGATTCTATTCACTGATGATGAGAGCCCATTTGGGATCCTGATCCAGAATTTGAGAACCCTTGACTTGGAGGATGCTGGAGGATGCCATGACATACCCAAGTCAGATTTTACTGCTTTTCTCATTAGTTTCTACCATCTTGAATAAATAAGTATATAAGTTTCTGTACTTAAGACATCACTCAGCTTCCCTCTGTATTTATCACCTTGATTTGTAATAATCTAAATGGCTACAAAACGAGTTAAGCCATTCCCAATCATCTAGTCTATGGGGATGCAAATTTGCATAGAATTGTTTCGTTAACTACCTGTCAAGAAATGTCCAGTTGTGAGAGGTCATGAATCAATGATTGCATTGTAAGCTATTGGACATGTGAATAACAGTGCCTTCCTTTGTTTTTGAAGGATAGGACAATGGTGAGTTCTAGTGCTAATGAGTTAAGAGATCTGGGTCCCATTCCCATCTTAGGCTTCTCATCATGCTCCTTGAATTAGGGACTGTTCTCCTAGTGACATCTAGTGGCTAAGCTAGAAGCAGTACTAAAAGTATTTCTCAACTGAGTTGCATCGTGCTCTTGGTTGCCACTGCAATACTCCACTAACATACTTTTGAAGTTACAAATTATCATATGTTCAGATTTGCTACTTATGTTATTAGTTGCCTTCAGCTCCCCAAATTTACAATACTAAAGCCTCGAAATTAAGCCCAAGGCAGAAGCAACCTATAAGCCGCTCACAACCGCTGGCTGAAAGAACTATGGATATTCAATGCCAGGGCATGTCCAGCCTCTGGCACTGAATATTCGGGTTAGTCTGGCAACCCAAAACTTAACCAGGCACACCAACCAATATTGAGACTGGTGTCCAGTTAATTCAGTGGAAAAAAAAAAAGGACAGCATTTCAGCTGTCTTAACTTTATCCGCTCATTTAACTGGTTAGTGGACTGAATATCACTGCTAACCTGTTAAATGTTGGCTCCACCCATTCTCCGCCCCTAGACTGCCCTTAATGTAGCTGGCTAGTGCTTTAGTAGTCAGTAAGGATATTTAGCAACACTATCCAGTTAAGTGCCGCTGAATATACTGGTCAGGAGGATCTCCTCCCCAGTTAAACCCTTTTGAATTTCAACCTGTAAATGATTGAAGTCGCAATGCTCATGATGGTTCCTCCTCCTGATCTCACTGACTACTGACTCTGAGCTTCATCACTTTCTCACATCACCTCCCACCCCAGGATCCCACCAACAGGCCGCAGGACTTACACCATCCAATGCAGATGAACATCCACTTCCGGAGTTTGTCTGTGGAATAAGTCAGGACGATGGCCGTGTGCAGGTAACAGCCCTCGCCAAACATCCAAAAGAAATTGGTGACATAGAAGTAATTGTGTGCTGCAGTCACCAGCCTGCACCAGATCTGGGGGTAGGAAGGGGAGACAGGGGTGAGGAAAAAGTAATTTACAGAAATTCAAGGGACAGAGAAGGAAACAGATGGCTTGCTGATAGAGCAGGTGGAAAAAAAAAGAGAAAAGAAAACCTCATGCAAATATACACAATTTGGTAAGAAGTACTTAAGCTAAATTCTAGTAATTAACAGTCATTAGAAATGTCATATAATTCTGATTTGCATAAAATGTGCTTGCCTCTGCTGCATTTCCAAAGCAGATTCCATCCACCTGGCAAGGAAAAGTATAAGCTTAGCTAATCACATGGTTTCAAATCTAATTCTATCCCTGCAGTGAAGGATAAATGAGGCGAAAAACAAATTGTCTCAAGAAAAAAAAAATTTGTTTTGAATGTGTTGCTTGAAAATATTTACACAAAGGCTGAACCTGTTATTAGTCATGAAGATTAGTGCTTTTGAGAGATGTGAAAAGCCTAGTCCTGAGCTAGAAGACTTAATGGCCCAGTTTACCTTTCAAGAAACTCTGAAAGTGATTTAAAAGCACCTGGACCAGATGGATTTGGGCCAGAAGTTCAAACAAGCTAAAGGAAACACCTGGAACGGATGGATTTGGGTCAGAAGTTCAAATTCAGAAGCCCTAAGCAAAATATCAGAAAGGGCCACCAGAGCAGGAGGATTCACCCAGATGATATAAGTGGATCCCTCTTTCCACTGTAGGGGCTGCTTGGGTAGAATTTATGCCACTGATTTGAACCAGAGTGCTATAAGCTTCCCAAAGACCAACTGGTCTTCAGTATGCTAGAGACATGTGATATTTTTTGAAGGCTTTTTTTTTGTCCTTTTTCAGTGGCTTAAATATTATTGATTTACAAGAAAGGCTCTTTCAAAATTTGAATGCTAAGTTTTTATTGTCTAAAAGATTCAGCAAAGATACTTACCTGTAGCAGGTATTCTCCGAGGATAGCAGGCCTTATATTCTCACAATTAAGTAACACGGTCCCGTGTTGCCCAGTCCGGAGCTTATGACAAGCTTTACAAGAGCTTTGTGGAACACGAGACATGCTCTACCATGCATGTTCCTGCCCGCCACATAAGCGCAGTAAGTACTACAGCATAAAAAAGAAAAAAATAGGAGATAACTCCAAAGGAAGGTGGGAGTGTTTTTGAGAATATAAGGCCTGCTGGCATCGGAGAATACCTGCCACAGGCAAGTATCTTCACTTTCTCTGAGGACAAGCAGGCCATAGTTCTCAGAATTGGGGTATCCCTAGCATCCAGGCTCACCAAAAACAACAAACATTGGTCAACTGGGCCTCCTACATCGAGGACAGAACTAGATTAACCTGACACTATATACAAACTGAGTGAGCGGGCAAACTGTAACAGAATAAAAGGGGCCTAGGGGGTTGGAGTTGGATTCTAGACCCCAAACAGATTTTGCAACACTGTCTGTCTGAACTGATCGTTGTGTTGGGTATCCTGCTCAAGGCAGTAATGAGATGTGAATGTGTGGCTTGAAGACCATGTCACAGCCTTGCAAATTTCTTCAATAGAGGCTGACCTCAAGTGGGCTACCGACGCAGCCATGGCTCTGACATTGTGACCCGTGACATGACCCTCCAGGGTCAGCCTAGCCTGGGCATAAGTGAAAGAAATGCAATCTGACAGCCAATTAGAGACCATGTGTTTCCCGATGGCGATCTCCCATCCTGTTGGGATCAAAAGAAACAAAAAATTGGGCAGACTGTCTGTGGGGCCTAGTCCACTCCATGTAGTAGGCTACTGCTTGCTTGCAGTCCAAGGCGTGCAAGCTGCTTTTGCCAGGGTGGGCATGAGGTCAGGGAAAAAATGCTGGCAAGACAATCAACTGGTTCAGATGGAACTCTGACACAACCTTTGGCAGGAACTTAGGGTGCGTGCGGAGGACTACTCTGTTTTGATGAAACTTAGTATAAGGTGCATCCATTACTAGAGCCTGAAGCTCACTGACCCTATGAGCGGAAGTAACAGCCACCAAGAAAATGAATTTCTAGGTCAAGTACTTAAGATGGCAGGAATCTAGTGGCTTGAAAGGAGCTTTCATCAGCTGGGTGAGAATGATGTTGAGGTCCCATGACACAGGCGGAGCTTTGACAAGGGACTTTCACAAAAGCAAACCTCGCATGAAGCGAACAACTAGAGGCTGTCCAGAGATGGGCTTACACTCTACACGTTAATGATAAGCACTACTTGCACTGAGGTGAACCCTTACAGAGTTGTTCTTAAGACCAGACTCAGATAGGTGTAGAAAGTAATCAAGCAGGGTCTATGTAGGGCAAGAAAGGGGATCCAGGGCCTTGCCCTCACACCAGATGGCAAACCTCCTCCATTTCAAAGAGTAATACCTCTTGGTGGAATGTTTCCTGCAAGCCAGCAAGATCTGGGAGAAACCCTCTGACAGACCCAAGGAAGCAAATTTTAGGCTCTCACATACAGGCTGTGAGGGCCAGAGACTGAAGGTTGGGATGCAGAAGAGATCCCATGCTCTGTATGATGAGGGTCACAAAACACTCCAAACTCCATGGGTCTTCATAGAATAGCTCCAGAAGCTGAGGGAACCAGATCTGCTGAGGCCAGTAAAGCACAATCAAGATCATGGTCCCATGGTCTTGCTTGAGTTCCAGCAAGGTCTTCCCCACAAGAGGAACGCATACAGAAGACCTGTCCCCCAATGAAGGAGGAAGGCATCCAACACTAGTCTGTTGTGGGCCTGAAGCCTGGAACAAAACTGAGAGACTTTGTGATTAATTTGAGTGGCAAAGAAATCCACCAAGGGGGTGCCCCTTGCTCAGAAGATGTTGCAGGCAACGCCCAAGTTGACAGAGCACTCATGAGGTTGCATAAACCTGTTCAGCCTGTTGGCCAGTCCGCTGTTTTTGCACACCAGATAAGGGGCTCGAAGGAACATACCATGCCAGTGAGCCCAGCACCACATCCAGATGGCCTCCTGACACAGACAGCATGATCTGGTGCCCCCCTGCTTGTTGGTGTAATACATGACAACCTGATTGTCTGTTTGAATGAGCACAATTTGGTGAGAGAGCCGATCTCTGAAAGCCTTTAGAACGTTCCACATCACTCAGAGTTCCAGAAGATTGATATGAAGACCTGTTTCCTGGGTGGACCAAGCTCCTTGAGTGTGAAGCCCATCAACATGAGCTCCCAAACCCAGAACAGATGCATCCATCGTCAGCACCCTTTGTGGCTGAGGAATTTGGAATGGAAGTCCCAGAGTCAAATTGGTTCAAATGATCCACCACAGAAGAGAGCGAACAAACTCTGGGCACTCGAATGACATCTTTCAGGCTTTCTGTGACTTGACACCACTGAGAAGCCAGAGTCCATTGGTCTGACCTCATGTGAAGGCATGTCATGGGTGTTACGTATACTGTGGATGCCATGTGGCACAACAATCTCAACATCTGCCAAGCCATGATCTGCTGCGAGGCTTGAACCTGAGAAGCCAGTGCAACTAGAGTGTCTGCTCTCGGCTCCGGGAGAAAGGCTCGAACCTTCTGTGTTTCAGCAGGGCTCTAATGAATTCCAGCCGCTGAGTAGGGCGAAGATGGGGCTAGGTAGTTTAAAATGAACCCTAGTAACTCTAGCACCCAAATAGTCCTCTGCATGCTCCTGAGCACCGTCCTTTGACGTGTTCTTCACCAGCCAATCATCAAGATAAGGGAACACATGGACTACCAATCTACATAGCAATGCTGTGACTACCACTAGACATTTGGTAAATACCCTGGGAGCTGACATGAGGCCAACATGAAGAACTGGTAGTGATGTGCTCCAGGCCAAAATCTTAGATACTTCTGGTGGGCTGGAAGTATCAAGATGTGAGTAAATGTATCCTTTAAGTCCAGACAGCACAGCCAATCATTTCCCTGAATCATGGATAGAAGGGTGCCCAGGGAAACCATCCTGAACTTTTCTTTGACCAGGCATTTGATCAGGCCCTTAGGTCTAAGATGGGACACATTCCCCCTGTCTTTTTATACACAGGAAGTACCTGCTCAACCCTTCCTCCCCGGTGGTACGGGCTCGACTGAATGGGCCTTCAGAGGGGCTCAGAGTTCCTCACTAAGTACATGCTTGTGCTAAGAGCTGAAGTAATGAGCTCTTGTGGGCCATCTGGTGGACTTTGTCACCAATGCAGGGAGTAACCGAAATGGAATATTTGAAGAACCCACCGGTCAGAGGTTACAAGGGGCCACCATTCGTGGAACAACTTCAGCCTCCCCCCAACTGGCAAGTTGTCCGGGATGGTCACTGGTACTGCGGCTAAGCTCTGTGGGAGCCAGTCAAAAGCTCACCCCTTGCCTCAACTAGGGAGCTACTGGGGCCTTAGGCACATACTATTGATTGGAATGAGCACGCTGGGGTTCAGCCTGCTGAGGCTGAAGTCTCTATGAGTAGCAGACACCCTTTCTCTACTTGCCAAAATACCTCCTAGAGGAGAAGGCAGATGCAGAAGGCAGAGAGAGGGGATTTCCAATTCCGGACAAGAACATTCTGCAAGATCTCATGCAGTGGGACCATCACAGCCTCTCTAGGAGGGGACTCATAGACCAGGACCTCGAGCATCTTGGCCCTGGGCTCGTCCTCCACTTCTAAAGGAAACAGAATGACAGCTGCCATTTCCTTCACAAAAAAAGGGGAAGGAAAGGCTCTCTGGGGGAGACTTTCTCCTTTCCTATGGAGGGGAGGGGTCATATGGTCTTCCATAATTCTCAGAGAAGTATCGAGGGTCATCATCTGAATCCCAAGAGCACTCCTCATCATTGTCAGCCTCCTGTGGAGAAGGCTGAGACCGAGCCTGCCTCGACTTAAGAGAAGTGTCCTTGAGAGGGGCATTGAGGAATTGGCTCCCACATCGACTGTAGTGAAGTTTCCTCCACCGACATCGAGGGAGTGCCGACTTGGGCTGTATGCGACACTGGCGTCGGAGACCTAACCGAAGGCTGTGGGCAAAGTGGGGCTGCAACTAGAGGCATGGCTGCTGCAAGCACTCTCGACAGCAATGCAATCTGTTGTATAAAGCCAGCCATCAGCATAGGAAGCAAGGCCCAGATGCGCTCATCAAGGGCCAACACCGGAAAAGGCTGGGGCATCGGTTCAGAGACAGGCTGCAGAACTGCTGGGGCTGAGATAGGAGGCTGGTCTTGGCTGCATGTAGACTTCCACACTGGCCCTCTTGTATGGAGGGGGAGCGGTTTTCCCTGTGCCGTTTCTCAGGTGCTGAATCCATCAGCGCCTCGGAGCTCCCGGCACCGTGCTTCGAGGGGGATTAATGCCAATGATTCTTGGCTTTTTCCCGAAGTCGGTCATCGAGACTCCTCGGTGCCGATTTGGACAACTTTGAATCCTCCCTTCGCCTTGGTCAGGTCTGATGCAGGTCATTCCCAAGGACCTGGCACAGAAGTCGGCATCGAGGCAGGTGGAGACCCATTTGATGCATAACTGCTCTCAGTATCAAAAGGTCTAAGCCATGCACACCGATGCTAATACAATACCTGACGTCAATGCTAACTCTGATGTCGAGGATTCAGACTGGGCTCCTGAAACCTTTTCTCGTTGAACCTCTCTGGCCAGCTGAGTCCTTTTTTTCATATGAAGACACAGGACACAATTGGAAGGGCTTTGGTCAGGCCCCAAACACGGAAGACAGCAAGAATGGGTGTCTGTATCAGAGATAGTCCTCTTGCACTGTGAACAGTGCTTAAACCCAATGGGAACTTTCGTGGACATGGAAGGAAAAACTTTGGTGCCAAATTAAACAACTCGATGGTGCCAAAAAAAAAGGGGCAAAGCACCCAAGAAAAAATAAAGGGAGAACCCGACCAAAGTCAAGGCCTAAATGCAGCCCAGTGACATGGAAAATAAAGGAAACTTAAAAGCAGAAAAAGACACTAAAAAAAATAAGGGAAGGGAAGAGGATAAAACCTGAACACGGAAAAAAAAAGAAAAACACAGCATAAAATGCCCAAAAGAGCACTTCAGCTCTTTCTCAGACTGCTATGGGGAGCAGAGACAAAAGTAGCGTCCATTCCCCATCGCGGTAAAAAAAAAAGAACTGTAGGTACCGTGCTCTTGCGGCAGATGAGAAGGCACTTGCACATGCACAGTGGAGTGTGGCTTGTGCTCCACAAAGCTTGCATTACCCACTTGTGAGATTTATGTCCTGCTTGTTCTCAGAGAAAATAGCTTCATCATATTTTCCATTTTTTGTTTTGTTTGTATTTGTTAACTTATGGGTCCTTTTACTAAGGCACACTAACAATTAGTGTGCGCTAAATGACAAGATGCCCATAGGAATATAATGTCTTATCACATAGTGTGCTCATCATTAGCGTGCCTTAGTAAAAGGATCGCTTAGTGTGATGATTAGAATATGTCAGTTTTTATTTATTTATTATTTATTTATTGCATTTGTATCCCACATTTTCCCACCTATTTGCAGGCTCAATGTGGCTTACAATTTCCATCATGACTTATGCCATGTCAGAGTACAGATACAATTGGTAAGATATATATAGAAACATGGATGATATAATGAATAATCAGGTAAAAAAGGGAAGAATATGCAATTGGTATCACATATTGAACATGAATTACATGATAAATTAGGCAGTACTATATATGGAGAAAATAATCCGATTGTTAAGTAGATGATGAAGAATTACGATTCCAATTATGAGTCATTATGGTATGTCATGTTAAAGAGATGTGTTTTCAGTGCTTTACGGAAGTTAATTAGGTTGTGAATTGTTTTCAGGTCAAGTGGTAAAGCATTCCACATTTGCGAACTCAAGTATGAAAAGCTGGATGTATGTATTACTCTATATTTTAGACCTTTACAGCTGGGGAAATGAAGATTTAGGAATGTGCGTGCTGATCTTTTAGCATTCCTGGGTGGTAGGTCAATGAGGTCTAACATGTAGGTCGGGGCATCACCATGAATTGTTTTATGCACCAGAATGCATATTTTGAAAGTTATACGTTCTTTAAGAGGAAGCCAGTGTAAGTTCTCTCTTAGGGGCTTAGCACTTTCGTATTTTGTTTTTCCAAATATAAGTCTGGCTGCAGTGTTTTGGGCAGTTTGAAGTTTTTTAATGATTTGTTCTTTACAGCCAGCAAGAAGACCATTGCAAAAGTCTAAGTGATTCAGTACCATTGATTGTACTAGATTACGAAAGATTCCCCCCTAGGGAAGAAAGGTTTAACTCTTTTGAATTTCCACATTGAGTGGAACATCTTCCTTGTTGTATTCTTAACATGGCTTTCCAGTGTGAGATTCTGATCAATGGTTACTCCGAGAATTTTCAGGGTATTTGAAATGGGAAGGGTAAAGTTTGGTGTTGATATAGTGTTGAAGTTAGTTGTATTAAATTGTGATGTAAGTACAAGACATTGTGTTTTCTCTTCATTAAGTTTCAATTGAAATGCATCCGCCCATGAGTGCATAATTTGGAAGCTTTGATTGATGTTTTTGGTGATATCTTTTAAAACATGTTTAAACGGGATGTAAATTGTGACGTCATCTGCGTATATGTATGGGTTAAGGCCTTGATTGGCTAAAGACTTGGCCAGTGGTATCATCATTAGGTTGAAGAGGGTTGGCGAAAGTGTAGATCCTTGGGGAACACCACATTCGGGTTTCCATGAAGCTGACATACTCGAATCAGATATCACTTGATAAGTTCTAGTAGTAAGGAAGCCTTTGAACCAGTTTAGAACGTTACCTCCAATTCCGAAGTATTAAAATTTTATGGCTTACCATGTCAAATGCACTAGACATATCAAATTGTAAGATGAGTATGTTGTTCCCAGTAGCAATTGCTTGTTTAAATTTGTTTAAGAGAGTAATTAGTACTGTTTCAGTACTGTGATTGGACTGGAATCCTGATTGAGAGTCATGAAGAACAGAGAATTTATTTAGGTAATCGGTTAGTTAGTTGTTTGGTAACCATACCTTCCATTAGTTTGGTTATAAGAGGGATAGATGCCACTGGGCGATAGTTGGTTAGGTCTTTGAGTCTTTAGGCAAGGGGGTGAGTAAAATATTTCCTTTATCCCTAGGGAACAGTCCATTTTGCAACATAAAATTTAGATTTGTTGTAAGATCTGATATAAATTGTTGAGGGGCAAATTTTATAAGGTAGTTTGGACATATGTCTAGTTTGCAATGGGATTTGGCGAATCTTTTAATTGCTTGAAAGATGGTATCATCCAAGAGGGTGTCAAAATTAGTCCAAGTTCAGTCAGCTGGATGTTTATCAGGACGTGGGTCTAGACAGTCGAGGAATTTGACATAGTTGATGTTGTTGATTGGTAACGTAAGTCGTAGCTTTACAATTTTCAACTTTACGTCTGCTATCTTTATATTTTGCACAGTACAGAGGAATATGCAACACTTTTTCTCTTATTCTGATGCTGCACTGTGGCTTTTAGGGGGTTCAGTCTACTATTTGTCTACATATTTCTATTTTTAATTTGTGGTTAGTTATTTTATACTGGGTGAAAGTCTGTCTGTGTCCTGTATATATGAAAGAGACATGGTTTTCTGTTAGCATTAACTGTGCAGGATGGATCTGTATTAATGATTTCTTTAGTTTTCCAATAGGGTTTATTGATATTCTAGTACCTACTGCAGTGTTTGTGGTGCTGTGTTTTCCTAAGAAGGTGCTTGTTATGTGACTTGTGGAAGTTACATCTCTTGTTTTTCTTTTTTTTTTTTAATTTGCTTCTCTCGCTCCACAACCTCCTTACCTTTTTTTTTTTTTTTTTTTTAAACATGGCAGGAGATTGCAGCCGGAGCCAAAAGCCAAACACCCCAGGCAGAGGAAGTGGGTCAACGCAGGGGAGGGGGGGGGGAGGGATCTGGCACTAACAGGTGTACCCCAAATTCCCAGACCAGGGATGCCTCAACCCCAGGAGCTCAACTAGACCCGAGGGCCAGGCCAGGAGCCACCGCAATCCAGAGCTGCACAGTTATGACCCTCCAAGATAGAGAGAATACTGAGGTTTCTGCTGCTGCACAGGATCAGGTATAGCAGACCTCTGACATTCTCTCTATCTCACATAACCCACAAGTCTCTGGACTGATCTGTGGGACATATTAGAAAGAGCTGTGATGTCATACTAACATTGCAGCCTGACATCACAGAGCAATCTCATCTGCCAATCACACTGCAGGCTTTAGCCAGCAACATCTCAGTACCTGTCATAAGAACATAAGAATAGCCACACTAGGTCAGAACAATCTAGCCCAGTATCCTGCTTCCAGCAGTGGCCAATCCAGGTCACAAGTACCTAGCAGAAACCCAATTAGTAGCAACATTCCATGAAACCAAATCCACGGCAAGCAGTGACTTCCCCCATGTCTATCTCAATATGTTTTATTTACAGACTCCTTCTACTATATCCATTGAGTGCCTCCACCCCAAAGAGTTTAAACACTTTACTATGAGCAAAAAGGAGGTTCAGTGACTTGCTCATGGCCAGACAACATGTTGGTGGCAGAAGTGGGATTATAACCTGTCTTTTCACAGTTCTGTTCACTCAGAATCTGCTAACACAAGCAGGAGGCTACAGGATATGGTACCATGACCTCTCAAGTTTCCTTTACTGTCCCATGTATTTCTGCATGTTGAACATGTGCCAGGATGTCCCTAAATTTGTAGGCCTGCTGTTTATGGTAGGTTATTATTTCAGGTATGTGGTGGATGAGATCTTTTTCCATGGATACCTCAGAAGCATGTGAAAGACCTTATTATGTAAAAAGAATCCTCAGGTACGAACTGTTTTTGAATGCTATATTGCCCAGTTAATCCTCATCATTGGTGCTAGCAATTCTTTAGAATTAATCCATGCAACCCACAACCACTATATCAGAAGCAATGCAGAAGGCTGCTCACAGGGGAAATCATCAACCAAGTTCACCCACTCTAATCTCTGTCAGTGCAGGGCTCCTAGAAGCAGTGTATCACTCACAGCTCTCCATGCCTCAGAATCTGATTTTGATTCCTATTCTTAGAAGAAAAAGCACAGATTTCATGTTTTAGCTGTACTCCCTCAACCTCATTAAAAAGAAATCTCCCTTCCCGAGCCCCCTCTTCAGCTGTCCAAGCTGTATTTAGGGTTGCCAACTAGCCGGTTTTCAGCCAGCTTGGCCGGTATTTCAATGGCCAGGCCAGCTGCTGGCAGACCCTCAAAACTGGCAGTACAGAAGCCTTTTTTTTGTCCCTGACGCTGAAGCAATTTGGCATCTTCCTCTCCCGATGCGATGCAGATTCTCTCCCCAATGCTTCTGTCTTCACCCCTCCCCCCCACCATCCAGCATCTATCCCTCTCCCTATGCATCTCCCAGGTCCTGAAAGTGCCTTTGCAGTGACACAGCCACAGTGATTCAAGGAAGCAGCTTCTGCCTTCCTTGAATCCCTCAGCCATGTCCCGCCTCCTATGTGACTTCCTGTAGCCACATGGGTGGGATGCAGCCGAGGTGCTGGTCCTCAGGGTGGGTTGTGTGGGAGGAAGGGAAGAGAGGGGAAGGACAGGGACACAGAAAAGAGATGTTGGGCATGGAGGTAGTATAGGGACAGGGACATAGCATGGCACCAGTTGAAAAGGGAGGAATAGGGACATGGGGGACACAGAGGGCAGATACTGGGTGGAGGGGTTAAAAGGGACAGAGGCATAGAGAGGAGATGCTGGAAGGACGGATTAAGGACACAGAGGGTAGGTAGGTGGTGGATGAGAGAGAAGAAATGTTAAATTAAGAGGAGACTACACACACAGCAATGCCCTCATCATTCCCCCCACCCCCAAGAAATGGGAGATGCTTTCAGTAATTTGTGTTTTAAATAAAAATCTGAGTGGAAAAAGGAAGTCTAGACACTACTATTAGATTAATTTTTAAAAATTATGTGAATGTTGTAATTCTATTTTTTTCCCTGCGGCATCAGCTGTAAATATTCATTGAACTTAACTGCTGGCCCTATTCCATTTTCTAATATTAGCTGTATGCTGTGGGAAGGTGCACAGCTAGTAAAGCCCTTCTATTGGTGAAAGGCAATGGAGGGAGCAAAGGCAGCCAGGAAAGCTCTGTCTCCTATTGATTGACAGTATGGAAGGGAGATCTCCTATTGGTTAGAAGCTGTGGGACGTTGCATAGACAACAAGGATTTTTTTTTTTTTATTGGTGACAGACATGGTGGTGCAAGCAGCTTGGGGAGCTCTTCTTAATGTCAGTGGTTGTGGAAGGAACAGCTAACGGTTGGGATAACTCTATTCTTGAAAGGCTGCGGGAAAGATCATAAGCACCTGGATGAAATTATCTATTCATTAATAAAACGTCCCTTTCCCCATAATGAATGGTAATACGTACCACATTGCTGTCGTGTGCTTCATGACTCACAGTGAGCTGTATTACAAACCAGGTTGCATTTCGCAGGATGAAAGCAGCGATCAAGTTCCAATGAATGATATTCCTGAGGCACCGTATGCTCCTAGCAAACACATAAAGGGGGAGAGGGCAATTGGGAACCTTGTTGGTAGTCAGCATATTCAAGCACCTTTATATTGAAATGCTCCCTGTAACCACAGCAGCCTCTAGTGGCAGGATGCCAGAACTACAGTATAGAAAGATGGCTGAGTTCCTATCGTCTGGGTCTCATGGAAGCAAAAGCAGGTTAACTTTCATATTTCCTTGTGTGGATAGGATAATTATGGAGAAACATGACAATTCCTTGTAGAACATTTGCATGCCCACTGGCCCTAGGTCATGAAAGATATGCTAAGCCAATCCGTGGTTTTAATTTTTAATTGATCGACTCCCACTACTTTCTGGGACAGCTTTAGTTAAGAAAATCAGGGTAACAACTCCTCGAACACACGGGAATACCAGAACCGACTCACATCTCTATGGCCATTTCTGCACTGGTGGAAATTTAGGTGGGCACTTCCATAACAAGGCTGTCTGCCATGCTATGCATAACCAAAAAACTGCCTCTGAGCTTATCCACGGCTATGGTGGTCTGTAAGTACACCCAGACTTAACGGAGACAATTCTATAAAATGGGCACTAACGTGTGTGAGCATTATGCATGTAATTTAATTTAATATCAGCATTTATATTCCACTTATTGGAGCTGACTCTGTGGGTTCTGTGGGTGCTTGAGCACCCCCAATATTGAGAAAATTCCTTGTATGTGTCCAGGGAGGGGTTATTTTCATTGGGCTAGCACCCCCAATAATTTTGAAAAGTTGGCTCCTATGATTCCACTTAACCCTCAAGTTCAAAGCAGATTACAGCAGAACAATAATTACAATTATAATTCAGTAGTTAAAATTATAATTCAATACAAGTTAACAATTCTAAAATTAATAAAAGCAATAATCTGCAGAAGGTTTTCCAAATACCTTTCTATTTTTATGACTACTCAATCGATAGCACATGCGAGATGGAGGAGCTAACAACAGCTCCTGTGAGGACTTCAACATGAAGATAGTCATCAGTATATATTAATCAGACCGACTAAGTTCCCAGGACTCAGTCCATATAAAATTATAAAAATGAAACCGAAAACCTTAAGAACATAAGAATAGCTATACTGGGTCAGACCAATGGTCTTTCTAGCCCAGCATCCTGCTTCCAGCAGTAGGCAAAACCCAATTAGTAGCAACATTAAATTCAATCCTTGCCTGTAAAGGCAACCAATGCAGCTCATGCAGAAACAGAGTCACATGATCAAACCTTCTATTATTCACAATAGAGAATGAAATGAAGACAGTTTGTCCCCATCCCCGCAGCTTCTGTCTCTGTCCCCGCCCCATCTCCGCAGGCCCTGTCTCCATCCCCGCCCTGTCCCCGTCCCCATGGGCTCTATCCTCATCTGCAGAAGCCTCGAACACTTATGATTTTATATTTAAATCTTTTTATTAAAATATAAAAAGGAACCATATGCTGTGCAACTGTTGTGTATAAATTACAAATAGAAAACAATAATAACAATGACCAGCTATAATAACCCTCCTTCCCACCATCACCCTCTACCCTTCCAACCTCAACAATAGGTGATTTCTACTGCACCATGGAATCCTAATTCACACTGTTAAAATGTCCAGGGGTATAAAATACAACCCATTCTATAAGCCCTAGAGGGGAAAAATATGCCCTATAAAGCACTGTTATGTTTTTTTAATCTGTGGATAAATAAGAAATCATCAACAATCCAGGATTCAATCTAGCTCTCCTGTCTTCCACAGTCCTTCCTGAAATAGAAGTTGTCTTCTTAGAAGATGTGCTGGTAGCAGGATGTACAGGATCCCCCATGCAAATTTTGCTAATTGTGGCCAGTATGTTTGCTTGTTTTACCAAAAAAATCAAAATATCTTTGTAGGCATCACTTAAACATAAATAACAGTCCAGTTCATTAACAGGCTTCAAAGTAGAAAATGACACGGGGACAAAGATTGTTCCCATTCCTGTGTGCTCTGTCCCCATCCCCATGGGATCTGTCCCTGTCCCGTCTCTGCGAGCTCTGTCCCGGTCCCCATCCCTGCGGTTACTGCAGTCCCCCATCCCCATGTCATTCTCTAATTCAGAACCAATCTGGCAGATACACTTTGCAAAATTTGCAGTCTTTGTAATTGTTTAGCAGGTAATCCCATTAAACAGACATTACAATAATCAAAAGATATAACTATAACCGCTTGCAAAATAATCAGGAAGCAGTGCTGCTCTAAAAAAATATTTCAATCTACATAACAATTTCAGTTTAAACAGAAACTTTTAGATCAAACGAGTAACATGAGTTTCCATAGTCAGGTCGGAATCCAGCCAGACCCCCAAAAGTTTTATTTCATGTTTTATAAATATATCAGAATCATGCAGATCTTTGCATATATGTGCATACATGCCAAATTCCTGCTCAAGTGCTATTCTGTAAGAATAGACCAAAGAGAATCCACATACGTGGAGAACTCAAAAAGTCCCACGGAGAAACTCAACCAGAAAGGGAAGTGGGGGTAAGAACCAGGCTATCCAAAGACAGGACCACTGAAGTGGTGAAATGAAGAAAGGTTTACTGAAAACAAACTGACTTGACACAACGTTGTGGTTTGGCCAGATGCTGAACAGCTTTGTCTAATTCATGATCCAACAAAGGTCTTTTTGAAGACCATTACAATTCAATGTTATTACTTCTGGACTCCCATTTTTTAATCACGTTTTTAAGACTTCTGATGTAGGCCATCTGGCCAAAACACAACGTTGTGTCGAGTCAGTTTGTTTTTCAATAAACCTTTCTTCATTTCACCACTTCAGTGGTCCTGTCTTTGGATAGCCTGGTTCTCACCCCACTTCCCTTTCTGTCTTCATTCTGGTAATCAATAGAAATCAAACAAAATTAAAACATGGAAAAGAAAATAAGATGATGCCCTTTTTATTGGACATAACTTAGTACATTTCTTGATTAGCTTTTGAAGGCTGCCCTTCTTCGTCAGAGAAATACAACTCCATGGTTTACAATGGGCCAGAAAACCCAGATCCCCGCCAAGTCCTGTCTGTTGGGTGCCAAAACATTCAATCACCCTGACTTCAAAGGTCCCGCGCTCCTGCATTGCTCTAAAGTTACCCCTCAGTACTCTCACCGTGAAATCACTGGCACGGTGTCCCGGTTCCGCGAAGTGGCAGGGATCTGGGTTTTCTGGCCCATTGTAAACCATGGAGTTGTATTTCTCTGCTTATCACCCTCCCATCCCCTCCCCTCCCCACAAACATCCTGCTAGACTATCTATGGAATGCTTTGAAGTCCCCATACACATCTCCTACCCACCCTGCTAGACTGTCTATGAGAGACTGTTATATACACTGTCAGCTACCACATTTGCTTGTTTCTGATCTGACGAAGAAGGGCAGCCTTCAAAAGCTAATCAAGAAATGTACTAAGTTATGTCCAATAAAAAAGGTATCATCTTATTTTCTTTTCCATGTTTTAATTTTGTTTGATTTCTATTGATTACCTTTAAGAGTGGACTAACACGGCTAACACACCTGTCTTCATTCTGTAAGAATACACATACTTTGCATAGCACATCTTTACAGGTGGGTGTACACATGGATAGAGTGAGTAGGGCATGGGTGGCTCTCACACTTATGTGTGAACCTTATAGAATGCTGTAATGTTCATGTGTATTTTTCATTCAAAGAAATTAGGGCAAACTAGGCAGTTACCTAGAAAGGCACTGTCCTTTGTTCTGGAACAGCACAAAATAATCTTATTAGCAGTATCTTTGGCATGCAGGCGCCTGTAGTTTCACCAGCCCTGTGGCTGGTGAAAGTGGTCATGCTTAAATGCCGCACAGATATATTATCTCTTATGGTAGTATTTTATAAAATAAAGTAGGCCCCCACTTTCCTTTATAGTATTGGTTCCTACTAGGTTCTCTTTTATAGGCACACAGTTATAGACTTGCCCCCATAGTATCAGGAAACATCATTAACCCACCATAAGTTGCAATCCTTCCTCTCCCAAGATCTCTCTGAGACCTTTGTTTATGGGATTCCAGTGGAGTTCAGAGTCTCTCAGCCTTCTCTGTCTTTCTACGTTATCGCCCTGTCCAATGCACTTTCAAATCCATACACTAAGATAGCTTGATTCTGTGCCCCACTGACAGTGCTACAACTGTCTCCAGCTCTCCTCCCAACACAAGCTGTCCCAGTCAATCAGTGCTGTCATTTCTCTGACTCTGCATCTCAATTAGATCCCCTTGCCCTTCCTATTCAAGAGGCCTATTCAAAGGTAATGTGTTAGCTAGCACAGAATGTTTACACAAATGGACTTGTGGGATTAGCCAATGTTAAGAGCTGACCCTCTAATTATAAAGGGACCAAAATATCCCTGCAGAGTTTATTAAAATCAGAACTGCAATACTAAAAACATATGGGAGATAACCATTTTCTGTCTGGATGTTGATGGACTGCCCCCTCCCCTTCCTGCCTTATGTACATAAATGGGGCATAGTTTAATAAAGCTTTTATAAAACCTGTTTTACATGCAGGAAAGGGCATTTATAACATTTTGAAATAACAGACTAAGTAATTGGAAAGTGTGGCCTACTTTTATGCAATTTGTATGTGGGCTGCGAGGCAGAAAGGGACACAGTGTGGATGTCCCTAGAAATAGTCCCCATGGGGAGCTGTAGTTCAACCACCTTCACAGCAGGTGGTGTTAACCCTGCTGGTCAGAGGCTGAACTGCCCAGTTACTATGGCAGGATTAATGCATTATGGGAAAGTGAGGCTGCCTGACAGGAAGGCATGGCTTCACAGTAGACATGAAGTTAAAAGCCCTGAGACAGACCAGAACATAGAGGCCCAGGAGGAGGGAGGTCCTGATACAGAGACCCTGGAGAGAGAGAGACCCTAGGAAAAGGAATTGGCTGTAAGGAACAAGTCTGAGATCCCGATACAGAGGCCCAAGAGAAGAAAGGAATGAGCTCAGTGTGTGACTGGATTGAGAATATTAGACTGATAAAACCAGGCTGAGGTAAGCCAGGAGTGCATTTTACTACTGGGATCTGTCTGAAGGATGCCATGAGAAGTACTGTGACTGGGCTGAGGTAAGCCATGGTGGTTGATGAAGTAAATTGTACAACTGTGTAAGTGTACTGGAAGCCTTGATATTATTGAACTGAATTGTGCCAGAGGAAACATTGATATTATTGAAGTGAACTGTGAAGTGTGCTGGAGGTCGGCTACAGTCAGACTCGACCAGTGAAGTACATAAGTATTGCCACACTGGGACAGACCAAAGGTTCATCAAGCTCAGTATCCTGTTTCCAACAGTGGCCAATCCAGGTCACAAATACCTGGCAAGATCCCAGAAAACGCAATACATTTTATGCTACTTATCCCAGAAATAAGCAGTGGATTTTCCCAAGTCAATTTAATAATGGTCTATGGACTTTTCCTTTAGGAAGCCGTCCAGACCCTTTTAAAACCCCGCTAAGCTAATCACCTTTACCACATTCTCTGGCAACGAATTCCAGAGTTTAATTACACATTGGGTGAAGAAAAGTTTTCTCTGATGCGTATTAAATTTACCACTTTGTAGATTCATCGCACGCCCCCTAGTCCTAGTATTTTTGGTAAGCATAAACAAATGATTCACGCCTACCCGTTCCACTCATTATTTTATAAACCTCTATGATATCTCCCCTCAGCCGTCTCTTCTCCATGCCCTAGACGCA
Source organism: Microcaecilia unicolor (assembly GCF_901765095.1). Taxonomy (NCBI): domain Eukaryota; kingdom Metazoa; phylum Chordata; class Amphibia; order Gymnophiona; family Siphonopidae; genus Microcaecilia; species Microcaecilia unicolor. Next base: position 91,605,604 of record NC_044042.1, on the reverse strand, counting down.
TCAACCTTTCCTTATAGGGAAGTAGTCCCATCCCCTTTATCGTTTTCATCGCCCTTCTCTGTGCCTTTTCTAATTCTACAATCAGGCTTATTTTCAAAAGAGGATGCCCATCTTTCGACACAAATCAGAAGACGGGCGTCCTTCTCACAGGGTCATCCAGATCGGTATAATCGAAAGCCAATTTTGGACATCCCCAACTGCTTTCTGTCGCAGGGACGGCCAAAGTTCACGGGGGTGTGTTGGAGGCATAGCGAAGGTTTGACTTGGGCGCGCCTAACACTTGGACATCCTCGACCCATAATCGAAAAAACAAGGACGTCCCTGATGAACACTTGGACGACTTTAAATGGTTGTGTTTTTCTTATGACCAAGCCAGAAAAAGGTGCACAAACTGACCAGATGACCACCGGAGGGATGAGCTCCACTTACTCCCCCAGTGGTTACTAACCCCCTCCCACCATCAAAAAACATCTTTAAAAATATTTTGTGCCAGCCTCAGATGTCATACTCAGGTCCATCACAACAGTATGCAGGTCCCTGGAGCAGTTTTAGTGGGTGCAGTGCACTTCAGGCAGGCGGACCCAGCCCCATCCCCCCCCCCTACCTGTTACGTTTGTGGAGGAAACTGCGAGCCCTCCAAAACCCACCAGAAACCCACTGTACCCACATCTAGGTGCCCCCCTGTCACCCATAAGGGCTATGGTACTGGTGTACAGTTGTGGGTAGTGGGGGTTGGGGGGCTCAGCACACAAGAAAAAGGAGCTATGTCCTTGGGAGCAATTTATGAAGTCCACTGCAGTGCCCCCTAGGGTGCCCGGTTGGTGTCCTGGCATGTCAGGGGGACCAATGCACTACAAATGGCCTATGAAAAACACAAAATTTCAAACGTAACAGTTGTGTGTTTAGCACTTTGGTGCCTAAATGGAGGCACCCAGTTGAAAAATTGTTCCTATAATGGCAGTCCCTACTCCTTGCATTTCAAACTTCACTTAAACCTATTGGTTAATACAACCATGTGAAAACACTGTTAAGTAGTAGCCTGCAGAAAGCATAAGCCAAGTAGATATCATTGTAATACAAAATCTAGTTGATACTTAATTTAGTAGAGCAATGATCCCAGGGTAATTAGTTCAGGGTTATGATGATACCCCAGGGTAGTAATTATTAGGAATGGGCATTCGTTTCCATGTTATTTTTTTGTCATTTTCCCCCAAATGACAGAAAACCCCCTGAAATTTTGTGTTTTTCATAGGCCATTAATAGTGCACCCTCTTTGGAAAGAGAGCACAGTTTTTAAAAAGACTACAACATTTGCACAAAGGGTACATTCTTTTGGAAACACATTCTTTTCCAGTAGTGGGTGCATGAACAAATTAGTGTGCATGTGTGCACAATCAAGAAAGAGTGCACTGTCTTTGTGAAAAGTGCATACTGAAAAGACTGTGTACTGTTTCGGAAGAGTGCTTCTATAACAAAAACAAAAAAATAGGAAACCCCTGCTCCTTCAAACAAATCAAAAATTTCCATAAATGACATAGGAAACAATATGAAATGAAAATGTTTGGGCTTCACACTTCTAAAATTATTATCATCATCCCAGTTAGGGACAATGACCCTTATCTCATGATCATTAATCTACAATGGAGTAATAATCATCCCATGCAATGATCCCAGAGTAATTAATTCAAGGTAATAACCAGTATCCTAGCATAATTATCCCTGCCCTGGAATCATTACCCTTTCCAGTGTAACTGTTGTGAAGAGCATCAATCCGTAGTCAGAGCCACTTTAGCCATGTATGGGGGGCCCTGGGCAAATTTCTGTGGATGGGCCCCCTTTTATTTTTATTAGACTGCCCCTCCCCCAGATCATGCATCCAATAAATGCTGAATCACCTCCCAAGACACATCATCCTTTAAAGATGTCAGATAGCCAAGACAAACACAATGAAGCATTAAGCATTTCACCTACCCTGTTAAGGGAGTGAAGTCTGGAACCTATACAAGATGGGACATAACCTCAGTATAAACCCTGCAGATTCAGTTCTGTAAAACATATCCTGCATTTACAGAAATTCCCCCAATAGTGGGTGTAGAGCAGATCAAGGATATCACCCATTATTACTTAGCATGCTGAAAAACAACTCTAATTCTGATGTCATCTTAGTAACAATGAAAGAAGAAAAGAAGAAGGCCTAGTCTCCCCACCTCGAAAGCCAACAGCAAAACAGTGGAGATGACCAAAAGAACAGTGTGCAGCCATAAAAGCCTTAAAAAGGGTCTTTTTATTGAACATTGCTCAAATAACATTCATTGAAGAACACATTTCTATTCAAGGGACTCGACACAGGCCGTGTTTTGGCTATACTGCCTGCATCAGGAGTCCAAGGGGTCCTTTTACAAAGGCACGCTAAAAAAATGGCTTGTGGTAGTGTAGGCGCACGTTTTGGGCGCACGCCGATCCATTTTTTAGCGCGCCTGTAAAAAAGGCCTTTTTTTGCCAAAAACGGACATACAGCAAAATCAAAATTGTCACGCATCCATTTTGGGTCTGAGATCTTACCGCCAGCCATTGACTTGGCGATAAAGAATCCGTGTATTGGACATGCGCCAGAAATGAAATTACTGCAACAGCCACATGGTAGTTGGGCGGTGACTCTATTTTGGAGCACGTTGGGTGCGCGTAAACGCTTACACGGCCCCCAAAATAGGTGGTAACTTGCATATCCTAGATGTAAAAGATCATAAACACATCACCATCTGGTTTATGAAAGGAAATGGTTTTAGTAAGAGTTCTGGCAGGATTACCGACATTTGTTTCCCAATTTCTGCATGATAATTGGCTTCTCCGGTTTTTATATTACCATTTTGGGTCATCTCCACTGTTTTGCTGTGGAGAAATAAAACCCTACAAAAGACATTCAGGATCCATATAACAAACCCGGTGTACAGTTTCCAGTGTAACTGTTGCAAGAAAGCATGGGACAGGCACATGATTGTGGTTATTGAGGAAGGGCAGACTGGATGGATCATTTAGCCCTATTGGCCATCATGATTCTCTGTTTCTACCAAACTGCAATAACTGCCAGTGCCAGGACTCAAACAACACCATACAATAATGTAAAGTTTAATAATCACTACTTTTTTTTGCTCTTAATCTATTTTCTAATAGCTCTAACTGTGAAGGTATTAAGAATGAGTCTTTGGCACAGTGGATGAGGGCAGGCCCAGAGCCCTGATAAAATGGATCCACATAAGGTTAGGGAAAATCTTATTTACTTCACAGGTAGGTAGATAATAAATAGAAATTTTCACAAAATAGCCTCCTGTGACCTGCTTTGGAATGGGTACGGCATCCACTACTGTCTCTCAACACAATATTTATTTTATTTATTAGGATTTATTTACTGCCTTTTTGAAGGAATTCACTCAAGGCAGTGTACAGCAAGAATAAGTCAAACTTAAGCAATAAAAATATTCAACATCAATACAAAATATGGCATACTATGCTACATTACAATGTCAACACAATACACAATAAAACATTTTAATAGCATGGGGTGTAAGCAAAGGCAGATCATATAGATAAGACTAATTTAAAGAAAGTTGCAAATGAGGTCATAAAGGTGCTTGATTATTGTCTTAACTAGGGTTGGAGTGGATAAACAGTCTTTCTATAGTAGCAATTTAGTTACTTTTTCTATTATAAGCCTGGATGAAGGGCCAATCTTCCTGAAGTAGAGCTAGTTTTGTGTTAAGCAAAGCCTTTCAGGGAGTGCATTCCAGATTGTGGGGGCTACTCCAGAGAAGGCTTGCTGGCAGGTATTACACTGTGTAATGTCTTTTGGAGAGAGTGTGGCTAGCTCTTGAAGGTTGCTTGGATTTGGGGTATCAGAGTAAGTGTTGAATCCAGCTGTATTCCAAGGTTTCTGACTTGTGAGTTAGGTGGGAGTTTGTATTTCTCAAAAGAGATTTTGATGTCAGGTATGTCCCCACTTGTGTTAGGGACCCAGAGAAGCTTGGTTTTACTCGGGTTCAGGCAAAGTTTGTTGTTCTTAGGTCATTCTTGAATTGATGTTAGACAGGTAGTCAGTTTATTCAGGGCTGTGGGTAAGTCAGGTTCAATGGGCAGCAGCACGCCATCTGCCTAGATGTAGAACTAAGTGTCCATCGACAGAATCAGCTTGTCTCAGGTCTGGGACCCAGAGATAAAGTTCTATCTCTCGTTAGATACTAGCCACTGGCCAGCTACTAGTTGGGTTTCCACACAGTTCTGCAAGTCTCCAAGATTAATTTTGCCTACCTGGATATCCCATATATAAGCCTCTGGGACTTATACATAGCGGTGGAGGAGGCATAGGCATTAGTACTTCAATTCTTCTCTCTGGGCCTCCTCAACCTAGCTGTGCCCTGAATTTTTATAATTTCTGGGCCACGTCCTCCCAGCTCTACCCTATGCCCTTCCTGTGTCACTTCCTCCCGGGTGGGAATGTGAGGTTTAAGGCAGTGTCCTCAAGAGGAAGTTGTAAGGTCCTATAGACTCCCTCACAGAGTCCTTAGTGAAAGTGGTGGAGGCAGCTTGCATTGTTGAAATCCTCAAATCTAATGTTAATAAATGATTCTCCAGTACAGAGAAATTTGCATCAACAGTATTAAATTTTGTTATGGTTTACTGTGAAAAAGTACATAACTGTAATACTAAACCTCAGAGCATTATCTCCAAGAGAACAAAAGCAGACCAAATATCATTTGATGAAACCTGTTTGTTTTCAGTGGCAGTATCTAAGAAATCGTACACTAAGTTCCACACTTTGTTGAAAACATCTTTTTTTTTTTTTTTAAATCAGCATTTAACATAAAACAAGTTTGACTAAGTTCCCTTAGGTGAAGTGTAGACGTAAGGAGAACAGTGACCTTGGCTGAGTTTTGTCTCCTATTCTTGGATAAATGTACCTTTCCAGTTATTTTATGGAGTTCTACTTTTAATTCCTTTACATATTTTTATTGTAAACCAACTCAACTTGCTTGGCAAAATAAGCAGTATATCAAATGTAATACAAAAGCGCCAAACCCCTAAGAGAAAAACTACACTGGCTCCCACTAAAAGAATGAATTGTGTTCAAAATCTGTACCCTGGTCCATAAAATCATTCATGGCAAGGCCCCGGCATATATGTCAGACCTCATAGATTTACCAACCAGGAACACAAAAAGGTCAGCACGCACATTCTTGAACCTCCACTACCCCAGCTGCCAAGGACTTAAATATAAATCAATATATGCATCCAGCTTCTCCTACATCAGCACGGAACTATGGAATGCACTACCAAAGGCCTTAAAAACAATGCACGACCTAACTGCCTTCCGGAAATTACTAAAGACCAACCTGTTCAAAAAGACATACCATAATGATCCATCCTAAATACCTGACAACAAAACTCTACCAGAACCAGATAAAACCGACCTATCTATACCTGATTGCTTCAATCACTCTGTCACTAAGGAACGTTAACGCACTACCTCCTTATTTCTCACGCCTGAAATGAATTGATTATCTAACTTACTCTATAGCTTACTTTAACATTTATGAACTCTAATGCAATACCACTTTGTATTTCTCATTCCGGAAATGGCGATCACCATTACGGCATAATATAAGCCACATTGAGCCTGCAAATAGGTGGGAAAATGTGGGATACAAATACAACAAATAAATAAATGATAAAACTGGGAACCACAACCACCAAGGGCAACTGGGTATATACCAATTATTGATCTTTCTCCGCAGGAGTCGACACACAGAAGGCATAGGTGGAGGAGAGTGTTCCACAGAGATCAAAGACACCATCTCTAAACCCAGAGTAGAGAAATTATTATTCCTGACACCAACTGAACATGCTTATCCTTAGGGCCTTTAACCACAAGGGTTGCTGAACCAGCCTCACAGGATGTGACCGTACGATTGTCCATATAAGGATAAGGAAAAAAAAAAAAAAAGCAAAGCTGGGTCACAGATCTTCACCATCCAGCAAATTCTTTGAAAAAGCCTGTGATGCTCCCTCTAATTATTAATTTTTTTTGTCTGTGTGTCCCCTTGATGTGGCCTGATTTATAGATACCATTTATTTCTGGTTCTTTTTGAGATCTTATTGAATTATTTGATTGATACCATTTTGTTTACCTGTATGGCGTGTAACTGTAATGAATTGTTATTTAAAAAAAACAGTAACACACTAATCTTTGAAACATAATATTTCAACAGGTGACAGAGTATAGATACACCTTCTATTGAAAATCAGAAGAAGCTGGATTGTTACGGATCCCTACACACAATTAAAGGTTAGCAAAATCCCTTTACCAGGGTGACATGCTGAAAAGGGACAGATTGAAACCTAACGCAGAATAAAGGACTACAAATTAAAAACTGAAATGTTCAGACAAAAACCGAAATGGAAAGAGCCATGCAGCACTGAAACAAGATATTTGCTCCACTATAAAAAAAAAATACAAAGAAAGAAAAAAACAGAAGCAAGAGACATTTTACAGATCTGACATAATTTAACCCTTATCAACCCAAATAAAGGAGTTTGACTCTTATGTATACTGATAGTATGGAGGTGTCCCTTTAAATTGGTGAAAAACAAATAAATTCACCCTTAAGACTAGTAAATCTTAACAAAACGAACCTCAAATCTCCCAGCAAGGGACTCTGCAAAAATATTGTCAATCCCTTGCATAAATGGGAGTAGAATACTATCATAGGTTCTGTTTAAGAGAGAATAGAGAAAAAACCCCAACGTAAAAACTCATCAACTAGATGAGAAAACCGTATGGGATGAAAAACTCCCTTCCTCTCTTAAACTTTGTATATAACTAATATATTTAAACGAACACCAATATACCCAAACTATCCCAAAAGAACTGACTTCAGCCAGTAATGGACTACCTGCCTAAGTCCCATGCGGGGGGGAAAACTAGAAGTTAAATTGTTATGCGGCTTCAAATATGTATAATAATTTCCAGCAGTATTTTCAGCAGTATTGAGGATAACCCTCTTTCAAATGCTAAAGATATACTCATGCAAAAGAAAAAAATACTTAGCTTAGATCGAATGAAGCAACTTCAAGAAAACCCTCAGTCGAAAGGACCCCCCACGTAGGAACTCCGGAGCCCTAAGTAAACGCTGCGGCAAAACAACCGCCACCCCTTCAACAAGAGCGCCTTGTTTCGCCACCCTTGTGGCTGCCTCAGGAAGGGCGCTAAATATCCATCTGGAAAACCCAATTCACTCTGCAAACTGAACTATCAGCGAAGTAAATCCCAAAGATGGCACAGGAGCTAAAACTCCGAGTGAAATACAACTTATATTAAAAACCGTAACGGAACGTCATGACGTCATAACGTAAAAACGTCACGACGCCAAAACGTATCCTATCCTGATGTCTAAACAGCCAAGGAAACCACGCCTCCCCAAAGGTATCTCATTAATAGTAAGCATTCCATTCGATGTTCCTATTTAACCCTTGAGGAGCAACTGTTTTAAGTGTGTAGATCCAACGCTGTTCCCTACGCCATAGTATTGTTTTTAAATCCCCCCCTCTCTTACCCATATGTACTTGATCAATAATCATACATTGTAGCTGATTAAACTGATGTTGAGCTTGTTCACAATGGCGGGTCATAGGTGCTTCCAATTTAGAATTGGTAATACAATGTCTATGTTCAATGACCCTAGTTTTGAATTGGCGAGTGGTGTATCCTACATAGAGCAGATTACACGGACACCTAAAAAGGTAAACCACATTTTTTGATTCACATGAAGTTCTATGTTTTAATTTGTATATCTTGCCACTGGTAGATTTAAATTCTGTGCTTTCAACTGTAACAGAACAAATTGAACAGTGTCCACATTTCTTATGATATCCCTCTGTTTGCCTAGTTTCGGACCATACATCTGCCATGCTCAATTGATCTTGTAGATTTTGATTTCGAACATAAGTTAATCTAAGATGATGATCCTGGAATGCTTCCTGAGTAAGCATAATATTCCAATGTTTCCTAAGAATAGCTGAGATTTGAGAAGATCTATTTGTAAACTTCAAGACACAGGGGATCACCCTATCCATATTTTTAGCTCTACTTTGATGTTCATCTTGAATTAAGAGATCTCTATGTTGATACAGAGCTCTTTTGTAGGATTGTTTTACAAGCTTGTCCGGATATCCCCTGTCTTTAAACTTACATTGAAGTTCCCCTGCTGATTGTTTAAATGTTTGGGTAGTGTCACAAATTCTGCGATACCGCAAAAATTGCGAATAAGGTAAACTACGTTTAAGATGATGAGGATGCATACTGTCATACTTCAATAAAGAGTTCCTGTCCGTTGGTTTCACAAAAACTTCCGTCTTTAGAACCCCCCCATCTTTCTTAACAAGAACATCCAGAAAGTTAATGCTCTGTAGATGGAAGTTACATTCAAATTTGATAGTGGCGTGGCATTCATTAAGATTAGAAACAAAATCTTTCAATTGTTGTTCAGAACCCTGCCACACTAAAAACACATCATCGATGTACCGGCCCCAATATTGCACCAGAGCAAATCCTGTGTTAGTGTAAATGTACTGTTCTTCAAACTGTCCCATAAAGATATTTGCAACCGAAGGAGCAAAAGACGCTCCCATAGCTATCCCAGATATTTGTAGGTACAGCTCCTCATTAAAGATAAAATGATTGTTATACAGAGCTAACTGAGTGAGATGAATGAGAAAGTCTGTAGGTACCACATGAGGACGAAAACATTCATCAAGGGCCTTCTTTACTGCTTCGAGAGCTTCCCTTTGAGGTATAGAGGTGTATAGAGAACACACATCAAGGGTTACCAACAGACTAGTATGGTTGACATCCAAACCACTCAAGATCTGTAAAAAATGAGAAGTATCTCTGATATACGCTGGAATTTTCTGTACCAAAGGCCGCAAGAAAAAATCCACATATTTGCAGGCTCTTTCCAATAAAGAATTCCTGGAAGAAACAATAGGTCTGCCAGGGGGTGCTTGTAATCTTTTATGAATCTTAGGGACTGTATAAAGAATGGGGATGACCGGATGTACTGGACACAGAAATTGGCTTTCTCTCTTAGTAAGAAAGCCTTGTTGTACAGCTTCTTTAGTTGCTTCCTGTATATTCTTAATTAAACCATAAGTAGGGTCCTCAGTAAGTTTACAGTAGATATTTCCATCCGCTAGTTGTTGCTGAATTTCTGCCATGTAGTCAGACTTGTCAAGGACCACTATGGCACCTCCTTTATCTGCTTTCCGTATCACAATTGTCTTTTCAGATTTCAATTTCTGTAACGCTTGAAATTCTTGACTTGACATATTGGCTCTACCCCAGAACTGAGTTTCCTCTAGTTGTTGTACATCCTGGAGAACCAGTTGTTTAAATATAGTGAGAGCAGAATTAAGTGGGCCTGGGGGAATCCAAGTACTCTTAGCTACACAATCCGAATATGCTCCCTTAGTGTCTTGAGCATTATGAAAGAAAAGTTTCAGCTGAAGTACTCTTAGAAATTTTTCAAAGTCCACTCTAAATTGAAATGGGACATGCTGGTTTGTCGGAACATAAGATAACCCACGAGCTAAAACACTTTCTTCCAACGGGGTCAGTGAATAGCTTGAAAGGTTGATTACAGCGAGTCGTCTCTCCGTCGAGATCTCGTTCCTCTGTAGCTCGATTCTCCTCGATTGCGGGACCTCCAATTGCCCCGTCCTCGTTGATTTATACGTCTGTTGGAACCCCCCCGTTGTGGTTCCCCATCCGTCTTGTCTTCTTTATCATCCTCCCCGCTGGAAGTGTTTGATGATAATTGAAAACCCACTCGTTTTCCTTTCTCAAGTGTTTTATCTAGATTTGCTGGTTTCTACCAGCTATAAACATACCCCTCGCTGTAATCTTTCTGGTCCCTTTGTTTTTACGTTGGGGTTTTTTCTGTTAATATATGGCCTAGCTTTAAGGCTACCACTGGAATAGTGATGGCCAAAGCTATGCAGCCGAAAACAACTGAAAAAGTACTGATTAGGCCAAACAACAAGTAAATGATTTAATATTTGAGAATCTGCAAAGAGCAGGTCTGAATAATGACTTCTGACACAAATTGGTACAATTTTTAAATCAAATATAGCATCTGTAATGAAAGATCAGATGAATAAAATGGAGCTTATTAGTTTTGGTATACAATGATACAGAGGTAATACAGAGTTCATGAGAAAGGTATGAAAAGTATTGCAGCCGGAAGATGAGAAACTGTTATCTCAACGCTTCCCAAAACATGTTGATAATTAGCAGTAGCTGAGAACGGAAGGAGGTGGGCACATCCGACAGCAGATCGCATGGGAAAGTATGATCTCAGAAAGTGAGAAAGATTAGGAGCAAGGTTTCTCACCATTCACTTCTATGGAGAGGATAGAGTATAAAAGATGGCAGATTTTGGCTTAGTTTGAGAGTCCTCTCCAAAGCTTCTGTCAGACGGCGAAGCCCTGTGCGGCTGAAACCAGAATCTGATGTCTGTATTTGTATCAACTTGAAGACTTGTGTTTGGGTAAGAAATAAAATGTACCTATCTATCTAAACCTATCTCTGTCTCTATTTTTATTGATTCTATCTTCTCTTTACCTAACATTTAGCCTAAGGTAGATCACATACAAGTGACACTCAGTTTTGGACAGAAAGCAGTAGTTATGGGAATTAGTTTTCAATTACAGCTCCTAATGCCACCCCCTTATGATTGGGTGACAATGGAGGTCAGAGAAACTATACAGAACCTGATATATGAAATAAGTACCTTTAGTCCCCCGTGTGACGGAGTCAGAAAGAGGTCTATAAGAAGAGGGAATTAAAACAGTGGTGAGCCCCGAACGCTGACAGTACTCGCTATCCTTCTTTATCTTCTTTTGAACGCAAGAGGGGATACTTAATTTTGTGCGTTCAAAGGTTCTATGTTTTCTTTCTCTTATCTTTCCCTGCTGTTATTCCTTCATTTTGTTCCTCTTCCTTTTTCTCCTTCTCCCTATCACGGACACTGCCCACTTTAGGGGTATTGGGCACTATTGTTCTGTCCAATTTTCTTGTTCTTACCCCTGTCTTTCTATTTTTTCTGTCTTCTCCCTTTGTTCTTTGCAGGTTCCCTTCTTTAGCACTACACTTGCACACTTTTTCTGACCTCTATCTTACCTTCTTGCTGTCTTCTTGCCCTGCCCTGCGCGGAACTACACCTGCCACCCTAACGCAGTGGGGTTGAATATTTGCGTTTCGGTCTTTCAATATTCTGTTCTGTTTTTTCTCACCCTTTTTTTCTTTCTCCTATCCTGTCCATCTCTTTGATTTGCGTGATGTGCGCAAGAGTGTGCTTGTTGTGTGAGTGAAGCATAACAACGAATCCAGGCGACTGCGATTTGGGTTTTGCTGTAAGTTTATTTCAATGTTCAAAATCTTTGGATTGGTCTTTATGCTAGCAATTCTCGCTTAACAATCCTTAGAGATTGCGCATTTTTCTGTTTCACATCCCACCCTGTGTTCTGTCTTAATCCCTCCTTTTCAAATCCCTGTTCCCCTGTTCTTATCATGTATTCTGTTCTTTCTTCTTCTGTCGACCTTATTTTCCTCCCCAATCCCTTTTCCTGTTCTCCTTCATCCTAACTTCTTCTACCTATCTCTCCTATTAGTCCCCTGGGTCTAATCCTGCTCTTTTCTCTTCTGTATGTTCCCGTATCGAGGGAATTTCCTTTACTCTAGGAGAACAGCACGCTTTCAAATTGCTCTCTCCCTTATAATCCTTTTGAATTCTCTGTTCTTATAACCACTCCTCAAAACTGACAGCCCCCACCTTTTCACATCTGCTATTGCCTTCACTCTGTGTGTGCGACAGTTATCCACGAGATTCTTTTTACGTCTCGGGACTGTCCCTTTTATTATTCCTCCTCATTTTTTTCCTATTGGAAACAGTAATTACGGTGTTCAGCTTTGTAGCTGCTTACCGTCGTCCAACTGCTGTTTTCCTCTTATCTAATCAGTTCCTTCAGTCTTCTGAACTATGCTTTCTCTCTAACCACTCAGCCCACACCCCCCCTTCCTGTCCACACTTTTCTCGGCTCTTTTTCATAGTGCAGCATGAATAACTGCGTAGTATCTCTTATTCCGTTCTTTTTCCTTTTGCATCTTTGTGTGTGTCTTTGCACTCTGTCTGACTGTTCCGTCTCTGCTTTTCTTATTTCTCATTTCCACCTGTCAAAATCTTTATTATTTACTGCGTAGTTCAACTGATTGCTCTTTTTCACAGCTGTTCAGTCCTGTGCTCTCACCCCACCCCCATAGCCATTTTTCTTTCCTTAAGTCCAATCTGAATCCCTTCCTCCACAACATTTTGTTCTTGTCCCCCTTTTTCTGCCACAATAATCCTCCCTGCCCTCCTCTCTGATGCTCTACCGACTCCTACACTATATGTCTGCGGTCCGTGTAAAATTTATAAGGGTGTGGCCCGCATGGTACCAATTGGGGTAACTTGATACACCTTACATACACCTTTTTAGCTTCTTGTGCAAACCAGAAATCATTTTTTTTTGGATTTCCTAGAAAACTTTTCTTTTTCTTTCTCAGTCCCATGTGCTGTGAGGGTTGATTCTCTTTCCGGAACAAAGCTTATTACATTACTATTAAATATATACTCCCTCCTGGGCTTCGAATCTGCCTTTGTAAATCTATTTCACCTTGCCCGAAGAATTGTAAGTTCTAAACCCCTTTTTCTCACTTTTTTTAATATCCTGATCCAGGCTTCCGAAACTGCCATTTCTTTCGGTAGCTTTTAAAGGTTTTCTCTAACAAGTGCTGTAGTTCACTATCTCAAGGACATGAGAATCTGGGAAGCTTGCCCACTTTAGCTGCCTTATCAGTCCAGCACTGCTTTGGCAGAGGAGGCTCTACAGTTCACTTTTGAAAGCTCAAAAAAGTGATTTTTTTTTTCCCCTTTTCCGTTCGTTTTTGTCCCTGTTCTATGCTGAAGTGGTACAAGTTAAACAGTCATTTACACAGGTATTCTTTTTAACCCTCTGTCAACTGTATTGTTCCTAAAATCCGTCTAACTAACTCTCTCTCATGTCTTTCAACTCCGGTTTCCCCTCATAATTGTAAAATGACTTATCTTTTCATGCCTCATGCTGCCAAGTCCGTTATACGTGCACCTCTGAGCATGTAAGATTGTACGGATGTATTTTCTGCTTTCACTTTTAAAATTATGGCACTGCATTTTAGTCTTACTCTGCATTCTCCTTTTATCAGGGCATACTTTTTTCTCCTCTTTTGTGTCATTTTATTAGGACGTTGTCCCCCACTTTCCAAAATTTTCTGCTCATATTGCTTTGACTTTCTCTTTTATCTCATTTCCCTTAAACAATAGACCGTCTGAGACTCTAATGCTTTCTCATTCTGTCTCTGAGCCGTGATTTTAACCCCGAGACAGGTTTTTCTTTCTTTTTGTGCTGCAAGTGACAGTTTGATAGACCTTATCGTGCCACACCTTCAAACATACATTACTTGACTTTCCCCTTTAAAAAACCCAGCTTTCTCCTTCTTTGTCCTAGTGTGGTTTCCTGTGATCACATTACAATGCTTCTAGGAAGCCTTAGTCCGGAAACTAAAAATTAACCCTTACTTAACAGAATCAAGCGATATGCTGGTAGTAATGAAATTTAGATTGCCGTTATTTTAAAAAATACAGTAGAAGACATTAGAAATTTTTGCCTTAAAGGAGCTATCGTATTAAGTGTAGAATTGACAGTTTCAGCTTTCATATGAACACATAATGATTACGGCTGTCTATCTGAGTAAGTAAAGTAATAACGCAGTTAGAATTGTCATACTTTCTCAAACATTAACTCCCTGGTTCCTTACACAATAGTTCCTAAGAACTGCAATACGTTTGATCTGATAAAATCCTATCCTGATTAATTATAACAGCAGAAAGTTTTAATATGAAAAATTAAACTTACAGTTTTTATGTGCTGTATAGTTCTATTTTCAGTAGCCGTAATGTCCAATGCTTGCAGTGAGCAGTAAACTCAAATTAAGCACAGGAAGCACACTTCCCTTCTGGTTTTTATTCTCCTTTTCCTATAACATCCACGTCAACATTAAATCCTTATAACAATTTTCTGTAAACCTCTTTGATGTTCTGGTTCTCCTTAAACTCTCTACAGGATTACTGCTAAATCATATTAAAAGTTTTACTTCCCAGAAGCAGTCTTTTAATCACAATGTTACCCTCTAGATAAGATTCTCGTATGCTTTGGATCTCCGATACTCTGGTTCTAGTTTCTTGTATTCTATTTTAATGGTGTACTCGTTTAAAAGAAATATAAGTTACAGCCCCAGCACCGTACTATCGTGTTAGTTTAATACAAGCCTGCTTATCTTCAGGAAACATTGATTTTTGAACAGTATTATAGATTGTCAGAATTATAAATTGTCCTCATATTTAAGTCCCATTTTAAGGACTATATTATAACGTTATCTACAAGAAATACTACACTTCCTCGCTTGCATTGTGATTTTCGTCCTGGCTTATTTTAAACACTTGTAATAATGAGCTAGGTTATAATATTTCTTGATGAATATTTCCACGTTCTAAGAATGACAATCACTTTTAAATAATATGGTTCTATAATGAATTAAATTGTGTAAGTCTTTATAACAAATTTTCTGTTTTTACTCGACAGCATTGTAAACCGGGATCCAACACAGAAAGTCACATAAAATTACAGTGGTTTATTGTTACATTAAGAGCTAGATAATCCCTTGTATAACTTATATGATAGTAGAAGTATTATGTACTATATAGAAGCATTCCTTTACTTTTACCTTAATAGATATGCAGATAAAATAAGTTTTACCTTTTTGGTTGAGAAGATGATGGCTGCGTGCCATGATAATACATGATAATACAGCGTTACTTCACTTCTTCAGTTATTTCCTGTTGGTTCTTTATAACCCTGCCTTATCTTTCCTTCTAATGCTGCAGCTGTTCTGTTTGTCATCATTTAGACATACCATTTCAGTCACTGACTAGTATGTATGTTTTATGCCGAATCATTAGAAGTTCTTGGTGTAAGAATCACATGTTTTAATTTGTTTCTTTTCCCTTTCACCTGTTTAAGCACAACAGCCTCCTGCCATTGCATTTTGGGTTTATTTTATTTACTATGTTCCTTTTCTGAGTGTAATTTGTCATATTTATAGGTATTAACTTGTCATCTTTGCACCACGATTTTGGCGTCCTTTTTCAAAATTTATTGAAACCTTGGTCCTAGGACTGTGTTCAAAATCGGGTTCTATAGCGGCTCTGAAAAAAATTATTATATAATTTATTTTCACTATTATACAACTATACAACTATACAACTATCACTGATACTTATTTTGTCCCGTCCTTAACTTATGGCTTCAAACCACTGGTTCTAGGCCTGGGTTTCATGTATATTTGCTCTAGCCCACAGTTATCTACCTACGTTCTAGATCATTGCTGAAATTCCACCATTGGATATTTTAATCAATATGATCACCCTCACACCACCCCCTCCTGGGGAGAGGGTGCTAAACTTTTCCCGAGCTGCAAATCTTTTCCCCCTGCTGAATAGAATGTCAGCTGGTCTTCCTCATACAGAGTATATTACTACTCCCCTGTCTGCAACTGAGCTGAATGACCTTGTTCTGCGACTCCCGAATATTACTAAAGGAGGGAACAAGTGGCTACTAAAACTACAACAGGCCACTCTAGGGACAGCTCTTTCAGTAGGAAATATGAAGGCCATATTGGGCAGGACCGCCCATGCTAGCATCACTGATTTGTTCACACAAGCAGGCTATGCTGAACTTGTGACTGAGAATCAGTATGATAGTGCCCCCTTGACAGTGATTAAAGAAAAATTGTTTCAAGAGATACGTACTTCCTTCCCTGCCCAGAAAGATTTCTCCGTCATCACTTCACAACGATGGGAGGTGGGGTCAGAACTGATTGAAGCTTACCTAATTAGGATGCAGCAGTTGTTTCATGATGAGATTGAGGAAAGATTTGACTCAGACAATGCTCTCCCTGTATTCTATTACTTACTTAAACAGACCTTACCCTCTAAGGTCAGGAAGAACCTAGATAAGACGATAGGTTTACAACACATGGAATGGCCACAGGTTCGGGAACATGTCCTTCACTATTGTAGGCAACAAATTGAGAATAGGCAAAGAGAGGTCCGCCGGGACCAGGTTTTGCACAGGAATCTCACGATGTTGCAGATTGCTGATTTGAAGGCTAAGATGTCCTCTAAGATCAGCCCCTCCACACCTTCTAGTTCTAGCACCCCGTCCACCCTATATTTGCTTTCCTCTCCTCATGGCACTAGGTACCCTGTTATCCTTAGTTCCAGTTCACCTACTACTTGCCCTCGTGTTTACCCTGATTTGCCAGATTATGAAAAACATAACCCCCAATTCAGGTATGCTGACAATCGCAGAGGCCTTAAAGCTGGAAACCAGGATTCCCAATCTAGTCCCTATCGCCGTGCTAGTGTGACATGTTTCCGTTGCCGTCAAATTGGACATTATGCATCTAAATGTCTTCTGCCAGTTCAACATTGGCCCAGAAATCAAAATCGCCCACCCCACCCGTCCATAATGACTAGGCGTATTCCGAACCCGATCTGATTTTGTAGTTCACAGTTACTCATAGTACTCAGCTCCTCATTTAGTATCCAGAAACCATTTCTCTGTATATGTGTTGGTGTGATGTTTCTGTTTCTATTGCAGGTAACATGTTTTTATTTTATATTTCTCCTGGTTTAATTTCAAGTGTATATTTATGGTACCATACAAATGACCTAACTGAGTCAGCAAGTTATTTAGTTGTTTCTATGCATACCTTCCCTGGGGAGTCCTTATCAACTGCAGGGGTGAGCGATCCCCAGAGGATATTCATTTTATGTCTATTTATATATATATACCTGAACTGACTTATTTATGCCATTTTACTTTATACGAGATCCCTTTTAAATAAAAGCTGTATATTGCTCATTGTTAAAATGTTTTCTGCTTTAACTGTTGCGCTGTATAAATTGATGTGACATTCACTTCTTTAATTTTTTTTTTATTAATATAAAGCCTTCATTTTTGAAATCTCTCTATGATATATGTGACATCTGAAAGCTTTTCATTATTTCCTTGTCTAAGAAAGAAGAAATATTTAATAACCATTATCTGTTATATGGAATGAATGCGAGAAATACTCCCTTGAACTGGCCATTTGGGGGAGCATTTTGCGCTGATCATACAATTTGTAGTATTCTTGAACAGAGAATTGGTGAAGCTTTCGGACATGAATAAGGAAAATTATGCACTCCACTTTTTAATTCCTTTCTATTTACAACAGGTAATCACAATAACCCCAACTATTGCTTTTTTTATCTGTCTGTCTTTCACTGCGAGTGATTGTGAGACAAACTGGTGTAGATTATTTGGGTGCAACGGTCCTGGAATTCATGCTTTGTGTATTTAACTAATACCTTGCTTCAACTAACTCTTGCCGCGTGGTGGATTTGTCTTGAAGCGATATGCTTCTTCCTACTTCTTTGTCTGATTGAAAAGGGTTACTTAAACTCTATGTGAAGGTCAATCACTGGTGTCTGCACTTTTGAATGTTTTTTTTCATTTGTCTTTTTCAAGGAACCTTTTTCTGGCATTGCCTTCTGAATATGCCTTACTGCAATTCAGATGTATCATATTTTTTTTTATTATTAAGCCTATTTTTATCTTACACCCTTCAGGGTGCTTTTTTAATTTTTTTAATTTTTTCCATTCTCGATGCTTTGTTTTTTACCATGCCTCCTTCCTGGACCCCATTTATACCCACGACCCGCCTCCTAGCATTCTGACTTCTTTCAATAACTTAACCACATAAATTGCACTACTGGTCTGTTTAAGTTTTGCCTTTCCCCAGATGGAGGAGACGACTGCTAGCAAAGAAGAGCTACCCGATAATGTATCTGATCTGAAGGCTATGTTGCACCAAAGAATCGCTAAATTAAAAGACAGATGCACAGACCCCAACATTACCTGGTGTGAGAAACGAGACATTATTCAGCGTGAGTTTCGACAGATGCATCAATGGGTCCATGAGCAAAAGAGATAGGCTCTCCACTTGCTGGAGTTACACAAAGCTTTGGCCTCTACCCTTCTTTCTGAATCATCTAACTCGTAAGTCCTGCTGGCCTCCTGCAGCTGAGGGCTCAACCCTTGGTGAATGGTAGTCATCGTAGGTGAAGATTCCATATCTATTGGCGATAGATTGCGATGCATTGCCCTCCATACATCAATAGTTGAACATTTACCATCATCTCTAAATTCTAATTGTTTTTTTAATCTTCTCTTTTGTTCCATATACTTTACCATTGTTATTTGATCATGCCTTTGTAATAATTACCAATCTGTCTTGCATTTATGTAAATTGGCTTTTCATTATTGAACCCTTCTGGGTTCCCTTTTGCTTTTGCACCTAATTAACACTGTTTTCTCCATGTTGACATTGTCTTTCATGTCTATTCAATTCACACCGCATTATGCCCACTAAGATATAGCAATGTATCATTCAAGCATACAGTTATTTTGCTTATTCCTTTGCCAGCCTCTGGCTCTTGATGGACTGATTATGATGGTGTATGCCTAGAATAAAGACATGAAAAGATCCCACTTTGTACACCACAAGTACGTCTTCAAAATCTATCCTGGCCCAAATGATGTTAGATCCCCCAAGGTTGTGGCAATGACCTTTACACCTTGCAAACTACTGGACCACAAGTCTTGGGTCCATGTGAAAGATATACGTGTTTACTCAGCCGCAGAACCAGATGTTACGAGCCTAACCATCTCAAGACCGGCAACTTCCTTCAGCAAGCCAGCCTGAAAATCCAGCCCTGTTAGATCTTCCAGATCTCCGTCCAGATTCTTCAACGCTTCCACCGCCTCAACCATGATCGATGAAAGAGAATTTAGAACTGATACTTAATTTGAGAATTACTGTTGCTGTTTATGGACATTATAGATTCATATTATGTTTTATTTTCAGTTTAGCAGCAATCCTGTCTAGATATTGAAAAGGTTTTATTTTTATTTTCCTATTATTTCCTTTAATTGTTCTAATTGTTTTTCCATGAGTTTCCCCGTTATTTCTGTTTATGTAATTTAAATTGAAGTCGATATTGCTCGGATACAAGGGTAACATCAAACCCTAATACTGGCTCTGATATCATAATGTAGATGTAAACTCTGTTAGTATCAACCTGTTATGCAATTGTTTAACTTTGGTGCAGGCTTACTTGAGCTGCATGTCTTTCTGTAGGTTTGACTAAGCTCCAAGAGGGGTAACGGATATATACAATGCTTCCCATACTTCCAGGTCATTATGCATATGTCAAGATCCATGCATGACCTTGGTTAATATAAATTTTCCTAGGATTGACCATTTTTGCTGTATGAGGCAACCTCATACTTGCTATCCACTTATTAGTGCTCATGATTGGATACCAATGATGAGTACTAGTAAGGTCCAGGAATCCCGACCTGTTTAAGGATTCTGAATACCTACAACCTTAAACAGCCTGCAATCAGAGTACTATTTGTTGAGCCCATAACAATGCTTAATCAAAACCATTATTCCTTCCAAGGACCACTGAGACAGATACATTGGATACAATAGAAGCCATAGAAAGACCTGAAAGTGTTTATTAGTATGATCCACCTGAAATTGCTATTACCCGCATACCTATATTTCATGGGATTTTGTAAATGAGCTCATGGATTAGTCCCATTCATAAAAACATTTCTCGCTACAGGTTTGAGTAAGTCTCAACCGAAAACTAAACAAATTGTACCAGTTGATCTTAAGACTCAGATAATTTTATGGCCTCATAGAATACCTTCTGGAATGGATGGTGCCAAGGTACGTTAACCCTGGTGTCACCCTATGGGATAGGGTGAAGAGGGGAATGTTAATATATGGCCTAGCTTTAAGGCTACCACTGGAATAGTGATGGCCAAAGCTATGCAGCCGAAAACAACTGAAAAAGTACTGATTAGGCCAAACAACAAGTAAATGATTTAATATTTGAGAATCTGCAAAGAGCAGGTCTGAATAATGACTTCTGACACAAATTGGTACAATTTTTAAATCAAATATAGCATCTGTAATGAAAGATCAGATGAATAAAATGGAGCTTATTAGTTTTGGTATACAATGATACAGAGGTAATACAGAGTTCATGAGAAAGGTATGAAAAGTATTGCAGCCGGAAGATGAGAAACTGTTATCTCAACGCTTCCCAAAACATGTTGATAATTAGCAGTAGCTGAGAACGGAAGGAGGTGGGCACATCCGACAGCAGATCGCATGGGAAAGTATGATCTCAGAAAGTGAGAAAGATTAGGAGCAAGGTTTCTCACCATTCACTTCTATGGAGAGGATAGAGTATAAAAGATGGCAGATTTTGGCTTAGTTTGAGAGTCCTCTCCAAAGCTTCTGTCAGACGGCGAAGCCCTGTGCGGCTGAAACCAGAATCTGATGTCTGTATTTGTATCAACTTGAAGACTTGTGTTTGGGTAAGAAATAAAATGTACCTATCTATCTAAACCTATCTCTGTCTCTATTTTTATTGATTCTATCTTCTCTTTACCTAACATTTAGCCTAAGGTAGATCACATACAAGTGACACTCAGTTTTGGACAGAAAGCAGTAGTTATGGGAATTAGTTTTCAATTACAGCTCCTAATGCCACCCCCTTATGATTGGGTGACAATGGAGGTCAGAGAAACTATACAGAACCTGATATATGAAATAAGTACCTTTAGTCCCCCGTGTGACGGAGTCAGAAAGAGGTCTATAAGAAGAGGGAATTAAAACATTTCTCTATTCTCTCTTAAACAGAACCTATGATAGTATTCTACTCCCATTTATGCAAGGGATTGACAATATTTTTGCAGAGTCCCTTGCTGGGAGATTTGAGGTTCGTTTTGTTAAGATTTACTAGTCTTAAGGGTGAATTTATTTGTTTTTCACCAATTTAAAAGGCACACCTCCATACTATCAGTATACATAAGAGTCAAACTCCTTTATTTGGGTTGATATATATTATATTGGGTTTGCCTTCTCCTACACTAGTTAGAGTTTTCCTATAATTTAACCCTTAAACATTTAAAACACATTTTTTTCCCCGAATTTCTACTTTTGTTATCTGGGCATTTTATTTCACTAATCGATCAGGTAGGTCCCAGTCTCTCCACTTTCCTTGCGTCAGTCTTAATCTAAGATCTTTGCAGGATCACATTTTCATTTCTTCTTTCTTGTCCTGTCTTCCTTTCCTCTCCATCTCAGTCTTTGACATTGATTATTAACAGTCTGCTTTTTTTCCTCTGCATCTCCATTCATAGCTAGACTTTGCCCCCCCCCCCCCCCCCCCCCCCCCAATTCTCTCCTCCAGTCCTCAGTCTCCTCAATTCTCACCCACCTACAGGCTTTCCATCTTCCACTCCCTCTCTATCATTCATCTTCCTTCAAATCTCATTTCTCTCACCAGCCCCAGCTCTGTATATGTCACTCAGTCCTTCCTAAGATCCAACTCTTTTCTGCTTTCTCTTACATATTACCCAGCTTTCCACTCCCCTCTCTCACATCTGTCCCTTTTCCAGCCTGTCACATGCTTCATATCATTTCTCCACCCTTACTTCCAGACATGCTTCCTTTTCTCATCCTCTCTCCCTTCACCCACTCTTCCCTCCCTCCTTCCAGACACTTTCCCCTCTTCTCACCCCTTCCTTTCCACTCTTTACCATTCTCACTACCTCACTGCAGACTCTCTGACCCATTCTCAGCACTTCTCTTCCTCTCATCTTCCACTTTAACCCCTTCTCATGACTTCTCTCCTTTCTTCCACTCTGGCCCCTTCTCACCACTTCTTTCCCTCCATCCTTCCACGCTGGTCCATTCTCACCCTCTCCCTCAACACTACCTTCTCACACCTAGATCCAGATACTCTTATATCTTCTCATCCCTTCCAGTCCATGCTTTCTCTCTTCTTACCCTTCCCTCTGTCCAGTTTTATCCCCTTCTCACCCTCTTTCTCCTTCCAGAGGCTAGGGGCTTCTATCAACTCAACATGGTTGCCTCCATCACAAACCTCCATCCATAAGACAGCAAGAGGGACACATAACTACACATCATCGTCTGCTGCTGCAGAACCAGTCTCGCAGGATGAGCTGAAAAATCTGACAGATCATCATCCGACTGGCTCTGTAGTAGGAGGGGATATGCAATTAGGTGTCTCGCCTGCTACTAGTTGTAGGGAAGGACAATGCGCTATAATGCACTGCACCTCGCCAGGGTCCACGCAGCTGGCAACAATCTCTGGGCACTCGCAGCATGCACTCCCTGGCTGCCTCTGCTTCTCCACTCACACTCAAGTCATTGCTAGCATCTGCGTACGTAAATAGCTACCACTGAACTTACCAAATGTGGAACAGTGATCAGCGTTCAAAGAAAGCCACATGCAAATGAGATATGCGGAAAATCTACGTGCAGCCCCAGAAGAGACAGCGCCTAGCATATGCTCAGAACTGTCTTATGGTAAGCGTCGATGTTCTATGCGTGCCCATGAAAAAAAACCAGAATGGAAGCAACCGTATCATAGACATGAGGATTGATTCGTTGTTTACTATTCCGTGACACCACTACGTGAGGAACACACATACATGTAACATATGCACATGGTAAATTTCCCTACAAAGAGGGCATTTCCCACCCATGTACAGATACTATTAAAAAATGCAAGCATAATGCTTCCGACAGGAGGAACACACGCATAAATACACGCAGATGGCATATTTTCCCACACACGAGCATGCAGACAACTATTAAAAAATGCTGCCAGACTGCTCTGAGAATTCGCCCTCAAACAACGACACCTCAGGCCTGCCAGAAAATTTAGAACATTACAGGTACGCATGATTTTCTGTGCATTGCTCAGAAACATCTGTGCATCAAATGGAATGCTCATTTTAATACTAATGAGCTCATTTTCCTAGATTTGCATAGCATTTTTGTTCACTGCTTCCGTGAACATTAAAAGCAGTGCCAAGACTTTGTGCATTACGCGCACAATAACGTGCAAGCTAAACTGGCTAAAACTGGTGTAACTGAAACATTGCAAGCCTGGTTTGCTTTGTGCATTCTGCCCCCCCCCCCAACTCAACGCACACATATACTCAGAGACCCCTGTAATTTGATTTTTGCGTAGGAATAGCCTAGTGGTTAGTGCAGAGGACTTTAATCCTGGGGAACTGAGTTTGATTCCCACTGCAGCTCCTTGTGACTCTGGGCAAGTCACTTAACCTTCCATTGCCCCTGGTACAAAATAAGTACCTGGATATATGTAAACCGCTTTGAATGTAGTTGCAAAAACCTCAGAAAGGCGGTATATCAAGTCCCACTTCCCTTTCTCTTCCATGTCTGAGCCCTGTGCAGCTGCACCACTTGCACCATCCTAAGAATGGCACTGTTGGATACATATATATTTATTTATTTGTTGCATTTGTATCCCACATTTTCCCACCAATTTGCAGGCTCAATGTGGCTTACATTATGCCGTAATGGCGATCACCATTCCCGGATAGAGAAATACAAGTGGTATTGCATTAAGGTGTGTAAATGGTAAAGTAGAATACACAGTGGTATTGCATAGAGTACAAGCACACAATTACACTAACTTTGGAGTAAGTGTGAATGCATTTGTTGGTGATTGTGCGCAGTTGGACCCACCTGGTTCTGGAAACCTAGTCATTAAAGGAACATAAGCGCCTATGTTATAAAATACCTCCAAAAGCCAATCCAGTATCAAAATGATCTATAAATGAACCATGAAATGTGGGCTAAACACTATTAGCACAACAATAACATCAGCAGTCCAAGTTTAAATCAATTTTTCTATCAGTTTTTGTGTCACCAGCTACAGTATCCAAATGTGATCCTGTCCATTGCAGAATCCCAAGGACTTCAAAAGGCAAAAATTAAACAATATATCTTTCACTTAACTTGCAAAGTATTGTTCATCGGTTCACTGTCACATATCCAACGTTATACCATGTTTTGAAGTAACTGTCTCAGGGATAGCACAGCCAAAGGTTCATTATTCATTATTCAGACTGCCCAAAACACAACAGCAAGACTAATCTTTGGTAAATCCAAATTTGAAAGTTCCAAGCCCCTTCAAGAGAGATTGCATTGGCTCCCAATAAAGGAACGAATTAACTTCAAAATCTGTACCCTAGTCCACAACATTCATTATGGAGAAGCCCCAAGATACACGAATATCCTAATCAATCTTTCAGCCAGGAATACATCAAGCACATCCCGTTCATTCCTTAATCTCCATTATCCTACCTGCAACGGCCTCAAATATAAATCCATCGCTTCCTCCTTTTCCTTTCTCAGTACCCAATTATGGAATGCACTGCCTAAAGCTGTCAAAACTACTCAAAACCATCTCAACTTCAGGAAATTACTCAAGACCAGCCTTTCGGGAAAGCCTACCACCAGGATCCAAGATAAATCCTAAAGTCTTTCAAAACAGCATATAAATGGACTATTTTGGACTTTCTTACTTCCCTTTTTCCCCTTTTTACCTTGTTCTTTCTATCCTCTCTGACTTCCACAATATATTGTAATTGTATAACTACTGGACTGGCGATAGCCTTTTCGGTTTATTGTAAGCCACATTGAGCCTGCAAACATGTGGGAAAATGTGGGGTATACATGCGATAAATAAATAGCCTTTTCAAGTACTGGGGATACTGCTATGGATATGAACAGCGGGTGACAAAAAAACTGATACAAAATTGATTGAAACTTGGACTGATTGAGTATATCATTGTGGTGATTGGTCCTGTGATTTCAATTCCATAACAGGGTGCTCACATTTGTGCACCACTTGGGAGGGCCATTTACAGTACAGTAACTTGTTTATTTATTTGTAACATTTGTATCCCACATTTTCCCCACATATTAGCAGGCTTAATGTGGCTTACAAAATACCGTAATGGTGGACGCCAAGTAAGGTAGGTTTTAAACAAATACAATTAGAAAAAGGATCAGGTAAGGTAGGAGTAAATGGATACAATAAGGGACAAGGAAATAATAAATCGCTACTCTCATTGAAGCTTGCTTCTCAACTATTGAGCGCTGGGCGCAAGTGTTTCGCTTTAAATTAATCAAGGACAAAACTCAATGTCTCATACTCTCGTCCACCCATACCCAAATAATCGACACAACGCTTCCAGTGAAGGGCCACACTCTTCCAGTTGCCACCAGTCTTCGGCTTTTAGGAGTGCACCTGGACATGCACCTCCAGTTGGATAACCAAGTGCATCTGGTCTGCAAAAGAATGTTTAATGCCATGTGGAGGCTCCGACGCATAAGATATTTCCTAACCAGAGATCTGTTCCGCACACTTGGGCATTGGCTAGTCCTCTCCCACCTAGATTATTGCAGCGGAATTTATGCGGGTTGCAAGGTCTCTCTACTGAGAAAGTTCCAAACAGTCCAGAACACTGCCACGAGACTGATTCTGGGTGGACACCGTTTTGCACATGCCAAGCCACTGCGCTTCAGGCTCCATTGGCTGCCTGTACAGGAGCGTATTATGTTTAAGCTCTGCTCCTTAACCCACAAAATCATCTATGGGCTTGCTCATGTCTATATGCTCCCCTTGACTGACCTTCCGCCCAGGAATGCCACACCTGCATCACGATCTTACCTCCATCTGCACTTCTCAAGCTGCAAGGGTGTTAAGTATAAGAAGATTTTCTCCTCCTCTTTCCGCTACTGGTGCCCTAAATACTGAAATGCTCTCCTGCAGCACCTCAAAACGCAGGTGGACCACATCTTCTTCAAGAAGTTGCTGAAGACTTACAGTGGTGGAAATAAGTATTTGATCCCTTGCTGATTTTGTAAGTTTGCCCACTGACAAAGACATGAGCAGCCCATAATTGAAGGGTAGGTTATTGGTAACAGTGAGAGATAGCACATCACAAATTAAATCCGGAAAATCACATTGTGGAAAGTATATGAATTTATTTGCATTCTGCAGAGGGAAATAAGTATTTGATCCCCCACCAACCAGTAAGAGATCTGGCCCCTTCTGGAAGAAGTACAAAATGACTGTCAATCGACAAAGATCTGGGGCTCCACGCAAAATCTCACCTCGTGGGGTATCCTTGATCATGAGGAAGGTTAGAAATCAGCCTACAACTACAAGGGGGGAACTTGTCAATGATCTCAAGGCAGCTGGGACCACTGTCACCACGAAAACCATTGGTAACACATTACGACATAACGGATTGCAATCCTGCAGTGCCCGCAAGGTCCCCCTGCTCCGGAAGGCACATGTGACGGCCCGTCTGAAGTTTGCCAGTGAACACCTGGATGATGCCGAGAGTGATTGGGAGAAGGTGCTGTGGTCAGATGAGACAAAAATTGAGCTCTTTGGCATGAACTCAACTCGCCGTGTTTGGAGGAAGAGAAATGCTGCCTATGACCCAAAGAACACCGTCCCCACTGTCAAGCATGGAGGTGGAAATGTTATGTTTTGGGGGTGTTTCTCTGCTAAGGGCACAGGACTACTTCACCGCATCAATGGGAGAATGGATGGGGCCATGTACCGTACAATTCTGAGTGACAACCTCCTTCCCTCCGCCAGGGCCTTAAAAATGGGTCGTGGCTGGGTCTTCCAGCACGACAATGACCCAAAACATACAGCCAAGGCAACAAAGGAGTGGCTCAGGAAGAAGCACATTAGGGTCATGGAGTGGCCTAGCCAGTCACCAGACCTTAATCCCATTGAAAACTTATGGAGGGAGCTGAAGCTGCGAGTTGCCAAGCGACAGCCCAGAACTCTTAATGATTTAGAGATGATCTGCAAAGAGGAGTGGACCAAAATTCCTCCTGACATGTGTGCAAACCTCATCATGAACTACAGAAGACGTCTGACCGCTGTGCTTGCCAACAAGGGTTTTGCCACCAAGTATTAGGTCTTGTTTGCCAGAGGGATTAAATACTTATTTCCCTCTGCAGAATGCAAATAAATTCATATACTTTCCACAATGTGATTTTCCGGATTTAATTTGTGATGTGCTATCTCTCACTGTTACCAATAACCTACCCTTCAATTATGGGCTGCTCATGTCTTTGTCAGTGGGCAAACTTACAAAATCAGCAAGGGATCAAATACTTATTTCCACCACTGTACTTATTTGCTAAAACTTACTCCCCAAACTACTCTGCTGAATGCCCTTCACGATCCCCACCCTGCATAGTTTCCCATTGTTAGCTGCTGCCCCCTCTGTCTACTCTTTGTCTTCCCTGCACTATTTTCTTACATTGTAAACTTTCCTAATTTTTTTTTTCTGTAAGCCACATTGTGCCTGCATGAGTGGGAAAATGTGGGATATAAATGAACCATAAATAAATAAAAATGTCCATTGCAATGTATGTATAGATGTATTGTAGAGTTAACCCTTCATTGCCCCAGGTACAAATAAGTACCTGTATATAATATGTAAGCCGCATTGAGCCTGCCATGAGTGGGAAAGCGCGGGGTATAAATGTAACAAAAAATAAAATAAAATAAATTTAAGTAGAATCAATAGTGTAGGCCTTGCAAAACAGATAAGTCTTTAAAGTTCGCTTGAAGTTTTGATGGTTGTGTGTCGTTTTCACACTCTTTGGTAATGCATTCCACATTTGCTTACTTAAGTAAGAGAAATTGGATGCATAGGCTGATTTGTATCTGAGTCCAATGCAGCTTGGATAGTGAAGGTTCAGATAAGTATGTGATGAACTGATTCTGTTTCTGGCTGGAAGATCTATTAAATCAATCATATAACCTGGGGCATCACCGTAGATTATCTTGTGGACCAGAGAGCAAATTTTGAAAGTAATGCGGTCCTTGATAGGGAGCCAGGGTAGTTTCAGTCAAAGAAGTTTAGCATTATCAAATCTTTTTTTTGTTGTTGAATATCAGTCTGGCAGCTGTGTTTTTGGGCTAACACTAACCTGCTTATAATCGAACGAGAAAAACGCCCAAGTTCCAACCTAAATCGGGAGATGGACGTTTATCTCACAAAAACGAATAACACGGTATAATCGAAAGCCGAACTTGGACGTTTTCAACTGCACTCCATCGCGGAAGCGTACAAAGTTGACGGGGGCGTGTCGGAGGCGTGGTGAAGGCGGGACTGGGGCATGGTTATCACCCGAACAGAGATGGGCGCCTTTCGCTGATAATAGAAAAAAAGTATGCGTTTGTAGCTAGAATTTAGGGCACTTTTCCTGGACCCTGTTTTTTCACGAATAAGGCCCCAAAAAGTGCCCTAAATGACCAGATTACCACCAGAGGGAATCGGGGATGACCTCCCCTGACTCCCCCAGTGGTCACTAACCCCCTCCCACCACAAAAAATGATGTTTAACAACTTTTTATTTTCACCCTCAAATGTCATACCCACCTCCCTGGCAGCAGTATGCAGGTCCCTGGAGCAGTTGTTAGGGGGTGCAGTGGACTTCAGGCAGGTGGACCCAGGCCCATCCCCCCCTACCTGTTATAATTGTGCTGCTTAATGCTTAGTCGTCCAACCCCCCTGTACCCACATGTAGGTGCCCCCCTTCACCCCCTAGGGCTATAGTAAAGGTGTAGACTTGTGGGCAGTGGGTTTTGAGGGGGATTTGGGGGGCTCAACACACAAGGGAAGGGTGCTATGCACCTGGGAGCTCTTTTACCTTTTTTTTTGTTTTTGTAAAAGTGCCCCCTAGGGTGCCCGGTTGGTGTCCTGGCATGTGATGGGGACCAGTGCACTACGAATCCTGGCCCCTCCCACGAACAGATGCCTTGGATTTATTCGTTTTTGAGCCGGGCGCTTTCATTTTCCATTATTGCTGAAAAGCAAAAACGCCCAGCTCTCAAATTGTCGAATAAAACATGGACGTTTATTTTTTTCGAAAATACGGTTCGGTCCGCCACTTCACGGACCCGTTCTCGGAGATAAACGCCCATGGAGATAGACGTTTTCGTTCGATTATGCCCCTCCATGTTTACAGCTGGCATAACTGGGGGCACTAAATGTTAGGCATTCTGAAACTGCACTAGTATTTTATAACAGAACCTGGGTGCCCAGATGCTGTCACAGAACAGACTCTCACGATGTGGCATTGGGGCACCTATAAGGGGCACCCACTTTTAGAACTGCATAGTGTTTATCCCACATTTGATGGTCCATTTATAAATACTTACTGGTACTGGATTGGCTCTTTGGGAAATCATGCACGAGATAAGGGTTCATTTAGATTTTCCTGTCTTGGATGTTTTTTTGGTTACCCATACAAAACAGGTATTTTCTTGGAAATTGTACAGAGTGCCCTGTTACGAAATTAACCTCCATGAGGGCAGTTTCCCAAAGCTATAGCTGGGTAAATGAAGTATTTGAAAAATGCCCACTCTATCTGTGGGTGTAAGTATGTGCATATGTTTCTTCAATTTGCTTGGCAGTTTGGCTTTGACTGGAGCTGCTCTTTGCTGCCCTTGGTGACTGCTTAATCTGCCTTTTGGTCAAATCAGTCCTGACCAGTGGGCTGCATAACTGGGTTTGATTCCTGCTGCTGCCTAACAGACAGCAGTGGATTGAGATCCTGGGGAACAGGATTCAATTCTCTTTGCAGCTCCATGTGGTGGACTTTGGTCCTGGGGAACTGAGGAACTGAGTTCGATTCCCACTTCAGGCACAGGCAGCTCCTTGTGACTCTGGGCAAGTCACTTAACCCTCCATTGCCCCAGGTACAAATAAGTACCTGTATGTAATATGTAAGCCACATTGAGCCTGCCATGAGTGGGAAAGCACAGGGTACAAATGTAACAAAAATAAAATAGATACTATTGGAGATTCTACATGGAATGTTGCTACTATTGGAGATTCTACATGGAATGTTGCTATTCCACTAGCAACATTCCATGTAGAAGGCTGCGCAGGCTTCTGTTTCTGTGAGTCTGACGTCCTGCACGTACGTGCAGGACGTCAGACTCACAGAAGCAGAAGCCTGCGCGGCCACATTGATGATCTGCAAGGGCCGGTGGTGGACTTTGGTCCTGAGGAACTGAGTTTGATTCCTGGCACAGGCAGCTCCTTGTGACTCTGGGCAAGTCACTTAACCCTCCATTGCCCCATGTAAGCCACATTGAGCCTGCCATGAGTGGGAAAGCACAGGGTACAAATGTAACAAAAATAAAATAGATACTATTGGAGATTCTACATGGAATGTTGCTATTCCACTAGCAACATTCCATGTAGAAGGCTGTGCAGGCTTCTGTTTCTGTGAGTCTGACATCCTGCACGTATGTGCAGGACATCAGACTCACAGAAGCAGAAGCCTGCGCGGCCACATTGGTGATCTGCAAGGGCTGACTTCTACATGGAATGTTGCTAGTGGAATAGCAACATTCCATGTAGAATCTCAAATAGTAGCAACAGTGGAGGAGTGGCCTAGTGGTTAGGGTGGTGGACTTTGGTCCTGAGGAACTGAGTTCGATTCCCACTTCAGGCACAGGCAGCTCCTTGTGACTCTGGGCAAGTCACTTAACCCTCCATTGCCCCAGGTACAAATAAGTACCTGTATACAATATGTAAGCCGCATTGAGCCTGCCATGAGTGGGAAAGCGCAGGGTACAAATGTAACAAAAAAAAAACCCTGGGCAAGTCACTAAGTTAGCCCTCAACTGCCCCAGGTACAATATGATAGTAGATACTAGTGAGCCCATTGGGGACAGTACTAGTATCTGACAAAGAAAACTGTAAACTGCTTAGGTCTAGGTAGAATATAAATACTGAAAATAAATATCCCATTAATGGGGATATCCTGAAAACCCTGACTGGCTGGGTGTGCCCTGAGGACTGGATTGAAAACGCCCTGCTCTATCTGTTTATACCCCTGCTGACTTCTCAAATATATTACAGAGCCGCCAAGTTACCCATTCCCGGAGGAAGACTTTTTGGACAGTTCTGGATTTCTGTCAACCACATCCAGGTGTATTATGGGACCTGCAGCACTTACTTCAATGATAGAATCATGGACTACAAATACTATACTGCTTTGGGATATAAGTTTAAAACCAGGACTGGCCAAAAAGTCTTCCTCCTGGAATGGGTAAACTTGGCAGCACCGATATTATGTATTTCTTTCCTCAGTGGAAAATGCTGCTGGAAGCACATAGAATTAAAGTGATTTGTTCAAAGTTTCTCAGAGGCAGATGCTCAAAACTCCAGAGCTGTACTGAACAGCACCGGAGAAATAACTCAGCACTAATGAGATGCAAATATAGGCACGCTCAATAGCATTAGGGAGTTCAGTGGGAGCATTGCACCTGACGCATACCCTCAAGTGCTGTGTGGCAAGCACAGGTCTTGGGCAAATGCCCAATCTACCTGGCCTCTTTCTCGCTGGTCACCGGAGCTGCAGTCAAAAAGAAGTTTTAAAAAGTGAAGTTGAGTATGTCCTTGCTAAAAACAACTAAGGGGGCAGAAGCCAGGTCTTGGGTTTCATTTGGGATGGATATGGCCTCGGAACAAAAAAAAAAGTAAATTAAAGCTTTGTAGAGCTTTGCAATTTAGAGCGTCTTATCCAGTGATGTCTTAACCAGTATTTCGATCGCCATAGCCTGTATGGAGGTGGGGGAGGGGTCGGCATCGCTTGCTAATAAAACGAATAGTAGCAGACAGCCCTAGGCACAGCTGTAAGAAGGGCAGGACACATGAAATGGATGTCAGCATGCCCTGGATAGATGTGGCTGTCAGACAGTCAGTCCGCCTTGCTCCCTGTTTCAGCAGCAGGAACAGATCTGTAGCTCTCTTGACAACAAACACGATTAATCACGGGAAACATGACTGCTCAACACCATGCTCCTCTGCTTTTTCAGAAACCCTAATACCAGCTTGGATCTGATATAGAGTTTCCAGTGGTAGGGGTGCCCTAGTTAACTGCGTTTTTTTCTGAGCATGGGGGGGGGGGGATAGGAATGACCTCATTTTAATCTAATTTTAATGCTATTTGCATTGTCCCTTCCCGTGCTTGTTGTTTCCCACGGTGAGGGCCTCTGTACATGCTGCACAGTTAAATACAGGTGCTAGTCTGACGCGAATGGCCTCTAGTGCCCGCGTTCACTTCTTTTTTTAAATATATTTCTTTATTAATATTCAAATATACATTTACATAACATAAATGCAGGAAAACAATGGATAATCAAGCATATCAAATATATACAGTGGGGGAAATAAGTATTTGATCCCTTGCTGATTTTGTAAGTTTGCCCACTGACAAAGACATGAGCAGCCCATAATTGAAGGGTAGGTTATTGGTAACAGTGAGAGATAGCACATCACAAATTAAATCCGGAAAATCACATTGTGGAAAGTATATGAATTTATTTGCATTCTGCAGAGGGAAATAAGTATTTGATCCCCCACCAACCAGTAAGAGATCTGGCCCCTACAGACCAGGTAGATGCTCCAAATCAACTCGTTACCTGCATGACAGACAGCTGTCGGCAATGGTCACCTGTATGAAAGACACCTGTCCACAGACTCAGTGAATCAGTCAGATTCTAAACTCTACAAAATGGCCAAGAGCAAGGAGCTGTCTAAGGATGTCAGGGACAAGATCATACACCTGCACAAGGCTGGAATGGGCTACAAAACCATCAGTAAGACGCTGGGCGAGAAGGAGACAACTGTTGGTGCCATAGTAAGAAAATGGAAGAAGTACAAAATGACTGTCAATCGACAAAGATCTGGGGCTCCACGCAAAATCTCACCTCGTGGGGTATCCTTGATCATGAGGAAGGTTAGAAATCAGCCTACAACTACAAGGGGGGAACTTGTCAATGATCTCAAGGCAGCTGGGACCACTGTCACCACGAAAACCATTGGTAACACATTACGACATAACGGATTGCAATCCTGCAGTGCCCGCAAGGTCCCCCTGCTCCGGAAGGCACATGTGACGGCCCGTCTGAAGTTTGCCAGTGAACACCTGGATGATGCCGAGAGTGATTGGGAGAAGGTGCTGTGGTCAGATGAGACAAAAATTGAGCTCTTTGGCATGAACTCAACTCGCCGTGTTTGGAGGAAGAGAAATGCTGCCTATGACCCAAAGAACACTGTCCCCACTGTCAAGCATGGAGGTGGAAATGTTATGTTTTGGGGGTGTTTCTCTGCTAAGGGCACAGGACTACTTCACCGCATCAATGGGAGAATGGATGGGGCCATGTACCGTACAATTCTGAGTGACAACCTCCTTCCCTCCGCCAGGGCCTTAAAATGGGTCGTGGCTGGGTCTTCCAGCACGACAATGACCCAAAACATACAGCCAAGGCAACAAAGGAGTGGCTCAGGAAGAAGCACATTAGGGTCATGGAGTGGCCTAGCCAGTCACCAGACCTTAATCCCATTGAAAACTTATGGAGGGAGCTGAAGCTGCGAGTTGCCAAGCGACAGCCCAGAACTCTTAATGATTTAGAGATGATCTGCAAAGAGGAGTGGACCAAAATTCCTCCTGACATGTGTGCAAACCTCATCATGAACTACAGAAGACGTCTGACCGCTGTGCTTGCCAACAAGGGTTTTGCCACCAAGTATTAGGTCTTGTTTGCCAGAGGGATTAAATACTTATTTCCCTCTGCAGAATGCAAATAAATTCATATACTTTCCACAATGTGATTTTTCGGATTTAATTTGTGATGTGCTATCTCTCACTGTTACCAATAACCTACCCTTCAATTATGGGCTGCTCATGTCTTTGTCAGTGGGCAAACTTACAAAATCAGCAAGGGATCAAATACTTATTTCCCCCACTGTATATTTAGTGGAAAATTACTACATTTTTAGTCCACTATATTGCTTCAAGATACAAGGAAAATAAAAATAAACTCAAGGAAAAAAATAAGAATCAGTGTATAACAGATTAGGGGATAGATCACACAACCCGATCAGCGATTTCAGCTATCTGTGGGAGCAACTGAGGTCGTTTCAACCGTGCCTCTTTCTTTAATAGTAATAAATTGCAACAGTTTAGGAGGGTCAAAAAAATACATAGTGTACAGAATTCAAGGAAATTAAACATCTACATGAGAATTTTAAGGTGAAAGTGGCTCCTAAAGCCAAAATTCGTAACCGTAAAGCAATAAATTCCTTTCTTCTTCTCTGTGTAGATCTACTTAGATCAGGAAACACCTGTATCTTAGAGCCGCAAAATTGTTGTGAAATATGTCTGAAATATAGCCTCAGTATATTATTTCTGTCCGTCTCAAAAGCGAAGGTAGCCAGCAAAGTTGTACGTTCAGTAATCTCTTCAAGTGAAGATTCCAGCAGTGCTGTTAAATTTTGATCTGGATTTAAGGCACAGTAGGTGTTTTAACACCTGTGACATAATAAGCCTTCACAACAGGGGGCAATAAATCGACACAAAGACCCATGATTTCCAAAAAGTATTTTCGCAACATCTCTATTGGAGGAATCGACGGAGACTTTGGAAAGTTCAGAAATCTAAGGTTATTTCGCCTTAATTGATTCTCAAGATATTCTACTTTATTCCAGACCTTATCCTTATCAATCAAAACAGTTGCCATAGAGCTTTGAAGTTTTTTAATTTCAAATTCATTTGACTCACTTGTCTTCTCTAGTTTTCTCACCTTCTCGGAGATAAGTAAATGTTGTTGTTTAACTTCAGCTATTTCCACTTTAAAGGCATTTGAAGATTGAAGCAGGGTCAAATTTAACGCCTGGGTCACCTCCCACAGAGTTTCCATTGTAACAACGGCTGGTCTTATCTGCCCACTCAACCTCTCCGCCAAAGTCGCCAGAATGGGGGATGGTGAGGAAATCACCTCACTCAAATTCCCTCACGATGGCAAATTTTCTGGGGTAGAAAACCCAGCAGGGCCTCCTATAGTCACCAGGCCTTCCGTCTGTGACTCTCGTGCTGGGGTTAATCCTTCGCCGGGACTAGGTGGGGTCGTTTGTGGAGGCGGGCTCAATGACACCGTCTCCAAGCTAAGGTCTTCCTGGTGGACTGGAGACCCAACCAAGGTTGGAGAGTGCTCTTTGCAGCTGGGCGCAAAACGTTTCCAACGTTGTCTGATGCAGGACGGGAGCACCTCCGGAGCTAGAGGAGGCTTTCACCCCTGTTTTCCCCTTTCGTTTCACCATTTCTGGTGAAACAAAGAATCGAGAGCGCTCACGCTGCACCTCCCCTCACGGACGCCATCTTGAAGTCCCACGCGTTCACTTCTGAGCATTGGAGCCTCAGAGAGTCAGTGGCAGAGCTGCCAGGTTTACCTATTCCAGGAGAGAAACTTTTTGGCAGGTCCTACAATGTGGTTGACAGAAATCCAGGACCGTCCAAAAAGTCTCCCTCCTGGAAAGAGTAATGTGGCAGCTCTGGAGCTGAGATTAGAACTGAGGTGCAGGAAGTAAATTGCTAGCTAGGTATTCAAGAAAGGAAAAGGAAACACATTACCAGATATGATGCTGGAAGAGGCGGAAAAGCACCCCCCCCCCCCCCACCCCACTTAATCTCGCCCAAACAGCCACTGAGCTACAAAACTAAGAGTTGTGTCCAGGGAAAGCATCAATAAAAGGAATATTTTAATTCAGATTTAAATTATCAAAAGACCTTTCTAAGCAAATTGTGCAGGGGCCGTGCATTCCATAAAGATCCTGGTTCTAACCAAGTTGAAGCAGATTTCTAAGTCAGGGGTTCTCACCCCAGTCCTTGGGACACACCACACCAAGCCAGTCAGGTTTTCAGGATATCCACAATGAATATGCATGAGAGAGATTTGCATGCAGTGTCTCTCTCATGCATATTCATTGTGGATATCCTGAAAACCTGACTGGCTTGGTGTGTCCTGAGGCCTGGGTTGAGAACCCCTGGTCTAAGCGAGGGAACTATAAGGTGGTTTGTTGTGAGGATCTAAGAAATCTAAGTGGAGAATAGGGAATCAGAAACCTGGAAAGATATAGAGGGGAGCCTGAATAGTAAACCTTCAATTTTCAAATCAATTAGACTTACAAAGTTCTATAGATTACTATCAGGCTTATTTTCTAAAGAGAAGGATGCCCATCTTTCGACACAAATAGGAAGTTGGGCGTCCTTCTCACAGGGTCGCCCAAATCGGTATAATCAAAAGCCAATTTTGGACGTTCCAAACTGCTTTCCGTCGCAGGGACAGCCAAAGTTCACGGGGGCGTGTCGTAGGCGTAGCAAAGGCGGGATTTGGGCGTGCCTAACATATGGACATCCTCGACTCATAATGAAAAAAAAAGGCGTCCCTGACGAGCACTTGGACAGCTTTACCTGGTCCTGTTTTTCATACGACCAAGGCACAAAAAGGTGCACGAACTGACCAGATGACCACCAGAGAGAATCGGGAATGACTTCCCATTACTCCCCTCAGTGGTCACAAACCCCCTCCCACCCTCAAAACAATCTTTAAAAATATTTTGTGCAAGCCTCAAATGTCATACTCAAATGTCGTACTCAGGTCCATCACAGCAGTATGCAGGTCCCTGGAGCAGTTTTAGTGGGTGCAGTGCACTTCAGGCAGGCGGACAAGGCCCATCCCCCCTACCTGTTACACTTGTGGTGGTAAATGTGAGCCTTCCAAAATCCACCAGAAACCCACTGTACCCACATCTAGGTGCAACCCTTCACCTGTAAGGGCTATGGTAGTGGTGTACAGTTGTGGGTAGGGGGTCTTAGGAGGGGTTTGGGGGCTCAGCACACAAAGTAAGGGAGCTATGTTCCTGGTAGCAATTTCTGAAGTCCACTGCAATGCTCCCTAGGGTGCCCGATTGGTGTCCTGGCATATCAGGGGGACCAGTGCACAACGAATGCTGGCTCTTCCCACGACCAAAAGGCTTGCATTTGGTCGTTTTTGAGATGGCCGTCCATCTCTAAGGACCCGGGAAAGAGGAACCCGAATTATAGCTACGTCATGCAAGGTTCCACGTTAGGAGTCACGGACCAAGAAAGGGATCTAGGTGTCGTCATTGATGATACGTTGAAACCTTCTGCTCAGTGTGCTGCTGTGGCTAAGAAAACAAATAGAATGTTAGGTATTATTAAGAAAGGAATGGAAAACAAAAATGAGGATGTTATAATGCATTTGTATTGCTCCATGGTGCGACCGCACCTCGAATATTGTGTTCAATTCTGGTCGCCGTATCTCAAAAAAGATATAATGGAGTTAGAAAAGGTGCAGAGAAGGGCGACGAATGATAAAGGGGATGGGACAACTTCCCTATGAGGAAAGGCTAAAGTGGCTAGGGCTCTTCAGCTTGGAGAAAAGGCAGCTGAGGTGAGATATGATAGAGGTCTATAAAATAATGAGTGGAGTTGAAGCGTCTGTTCACACGTTCAAAAAATACTAGGACTAGAGGGAATGCGATGAAGCTACAATGTAGTAAATTACAATGTAGTAAATTTAAAACGAATCTGAGAAAATGTTTCTTCACTCAACGTGTAATTAAACTCTGGAATTCGTTGCCAGAGAATGTGGTTAGCTTAGTGGAGTTTAAAAAAGGTTTGGACGGCTTCCTAAAGGAAAAGTCCATAGACTGTTATTAAATAGTCTTGGGGAAAATCCACTATTTCTGGGATAAGCAGTATAAAATGTTTTGTACTTTTTTGGGATCTTGCCAGGTATTTGTGATCTGGATTGGCCACTGTTGGAAACAGGATGCTGGGCTTGATGGACCTTTGGTCTTTCCCAGTATGGCAATACTTATACTGTATGTATGACCTAAATTTCAAGATTTGGGCGTCCCCGACCGTATTACTGAAATGAAAGATGGACGTCCATCTTGTTTCGATAATATGGGTTTCCCCGCCCCTCCATCGGGACATTTTGCGAGGACGTCCTCAGCAAAACTTGGGCACCCCTTTCGATTATGCCCCTCCACGTAACCTTGTAAGTCTAAGTGCTTTGAAAATACATCTCAGGACATACGCTTGAAAAAGGTTTAATGTGACACTGGCAGCCAGTGTTCTCTCACAAAATGAGACATCTGAGATAAAGCGGTGAGTCAGTGGCAGAGCTGGGATTAAGTTTGTTCTCATCTGACATTTTTATATAACAGTTTGCTCAACCTTTTCACACAGGACTCGTTACCATGTGCAGTATAATTTTGGAAGAGAGCACAGGAGACCTGTCTGCATGCATAATTCAGAACCAGGCCCAGAGAAACTGATAATGACAGCACAGTGCACCATGCAGTGCTGTGGGTCAGTCAATTTCCTCTTGCATTTCTCATTTTGAAAAATCATTAAAATGAGAAAAGTTCTATCAAATTGATGCCATCTCCATGATGAACTAGGACCACCAAGAAGCTAGACGAATCTGGAGGAAGAAAAAAGAAAAGGGGGAGGGGACGACTCTTACACTGGCCCAAAACATTTACCATACGGTGCCAAAGAAAGACAGGAGGAGGTCACAGCAGTATGTCATGGCACTTTAACAGGTGACCTATTCTGATTTTACAGCTGTAGATACAATTTAGAATGTGCTCTATCTGCTCAGAATATTACAAGAAAGTTACGTTAGTAGAAAAATCATAAGTACAGTTTTGTATGTAATGCATGCAAATTATTTTCAGTACACACACAAAGACTCATAATAAGATCACTGGATATGATGGATGTGGGCCTATCTCAGATGCGCAAGGCATGATGGGCACCCTGAAACAATCATTTTCTACTAACTCTAGAAAGGAAAGGGAGATTGAGGATGCGTCACTTTAAACAGTTCTACTGAGGATTGATCTAATGTCACAGTAAGCGAAGAACACATTTACGAAGAGAAGAAAGTTCTACATGATGATAAGAAGGGCTGCACCTAACACTGAGAAAACAGTAACACAGTAAAATAGTAAATGTCACTGGTCAAGGACTGTTTAGTCCTTACAGCTCAGTACATGCTGCACTAATTATGGCTATCTCCCAGCTGTTAACTGTTTAAGCTTGACTGCCTACAGAAATATCATACCAAGGGGGCAATTTCTTTGCTTTGCAGTGCCATCAAAGCGATTCACGTATTTTCAATATAACGTTCAAGTCTGACTTTGCACAAAATGTCCAAAATCCAAATAGGAAAGAAGATAATACCATTTTGAATAAGGTTTTGTGATTTGCACATATTTTTTTTCGAAAAAAAAAGTCCAAATGTAAAACAGAGAAAATGAAGCCATTGGGATGTAGCAGGGGCCAGCATTTTTACTAGACTGGTCCCCTAGACATCCCAAGAGAGCAATGGGGCACCTTAGGGGGCACTGCAGTAGACTTCAAATAAATGCTCCCAGGTACACATCTCACCGTCGCTCCCTTATCTTGTCCACTGAGCTCCCCAAACCCACTGAAAAACCACTACCCCCAACTGTACACCACTACAAAA
Organism: Microcaecilia unicolor; assembly: GCF_901765095.1. Taxonomy (NCBI): domain Eukaryota; kingdom Metazoa; phylum Chordata; class Amphibia; order Gymnophiona; family Siphonopidae; genus Microcaecilia; species Microcaecilia unicolor. The sequence continues at coordinate 91,565,985 of NC_044042.1, read as the reverse complement.
GCCCTTATGGGTAAAGGGGGCACCTATATGTGGGTACAGTTGGAGGGCTCACAGTTTCCACCACAAGTGTAACAGGTAGAAAGAGGTATGGGCCTGGGTCAACCTGTCTGCAGTGCATTGCACCCACCACACCACACCATCAGACTACTCCAGGGACCTGTATGTAATGGAGCTGAGTATTTATTTATTTTTTGTTACATTTGTACCCCGCGCTTTCCCACTCATGGCAGGCTCAATGCGGCTTACATGGGGCAATGGAGGGTTAAGTGACTTGCCCAGAGTCACACCAATGTGGCCGCGCAGGCTTCTGCTTCTGTGAGTCTGACGTCCTGCTCAGACTCACAGAAACAGAAGCCTGCGCAGCCTTCTACATGGAATGTTGCTAGTGGAATAGCAACATTCCATGTAGAATGTCCAATAGTAGCAACATTCCATGTAGAATCTCCAATAGTATCTATTTTATTTTTGTTACATTTGTACCCCGCGCTTTCCCACTCATGGCAGGCTCAATGCGGCTTACATGGGGCAATGGAGGGTTAAGTGACTTGCCCAGAGTCACAAGGAGCTGCCTGTGCCAGGAATCGAACTCAGTTCCTCAGGACCAAAGTCCACCACCGGCCCTTGCAGATCACCAACGTGGCCGCGCAGGCTTCTGCTTCTGTGAGTCTGACGTCCTGCACGTACGTGCAGGACGTCAGACTCACAGAAACAGAAGCCTGCGCAGCCTTCTACATGGAATGTTGCTAGTGGAATAGCAACATTCCATGTAGAATGTCCAATAGTAGCAACATTCCATGTAGAATCTCCAATAGTAGCAACATTCCATGTAGAATCTCCAACAGTATCTATTTTCTTTTTGCTACATTTGTACCCTGCGCTTTCCCACTCATGGCAGGCTCAATGCGGCTTACATGGGGCAATGGAGGGTTAAGTGACTTGCCCAGAGTCACAAGGAGCTGCCTGTGCCTGAAGTGGGAATCAAACTCAGTTCCTCAGTTCCCCAGGACCAAAGTCCACCACCCTAACCACTAGGCCACTCCTCCATCTGAGGCTGGCATAGAGGCTGGTAATGTTTTAATCACTTTTTTGGAGGGGTAGGAAGGGATCAGTGACCACTGGGGGCGTAAGGGGAGGGCATCAGCAGCAGTCATCTGGTCATTTAGGGCACCTTTTTGTGCCTTATTCATTATAAAAACAGGTCTAGCTGAAAACGTCATCGTTTTAGTCCTGGATGGTTTTGTTTTATTCCATTATGGCTGAAAAATGTCCAAGTCTTGAGAACACCCAAATCCCACCCCTGACATGCCCCCTTGAGATTTGGATGTACTGCAGATGAACAGCATAGAAAATCCTCTCAAAAATAGGTTTGAAAAATACCAATTTGTATGTTTTTTGAGAGAAAACCATCCAAATGCTGTGCTTTATGCCACTTTTTAGCCATTTTTCTCTTTTGAAAATGAGTCCCTTAGTAACATAGTAGATGATGGCAGATAAAGACCTGTATGGTCCATCCAGTGTGCCTAATAATATAAACTCACAGCAGACGGTATGTTGTGATATTACAAATTTAACACCCCCTAGTGATGAGTATCATATAATTACATTAGAATTTAATAGTTACAATTAAATGCATACGATGTTGATGTAATCATGGTTAGATGTTTGATGTCTCCCCTTTAATTCATACCAACACAGAGCTTGAACATTTTAAAATATTTATTTTATCTGTTTGCAATAGTAATCAAAACAAAATGATATTTAAATCAAAATGTGTCTGTTATAGATAGATATTGCAACAATTAAGATGGAATAAGATTGTGACAATAAACGAAATGCAAAATTAAATTCTTATTCCTGTGTAAACCTATTTATACTGTTCACAAAGTTATGTAATAAAGCTTAGTTTCAACTGTTCTGTATTATCAGTTTGATGACAAATTTTATATCACTTTTACCAAAATTCTCAAATAATTTACATAAGCAGAATTTGTTCTTTCTCAAAACTTTGTTTTCTTTTCACAAATTACCACTAACCAGGATCTCTCAAGAACTCAGGTAAATATTTGGCTAAATAAGTACTATAGCAGCATGATCACTGTCAATTACAGTCTAAAAATTAAATAAATGAAATATATAAAAAAAATGTCAGCTGTAAAAATATGTGCACACAATAAAAATATTAAAACTTGCAAAAATAAACCTGTTGTTCACCGGCTTCATTGCTTTCTTGCAATGGGTACCAATGTATGTAGTTCTGTTCTTAGTCTGGAACCAGCAGCTTCATTGAAGAATCAGTGGTTAACTACTATCCTGTCCGAAACAAAATGAAAGGAAGCAAAACCCTATCTTTCCTAAGTGTATTAAGCTAAATCAGTGTTTTCTTAGGCTAAGGCCATATATGATTATCTTTCAAAAGAAACAGATAAGCAACAGTGCGTAAACTAAACCTCCCATTTACAGAAAATGGTTTAAAAAATAAAGAATCAGCTCACAATTCACCAACACATTCTTACTGATTTGAGCACCTTCAAAACTCAATTTCTAATTAAATATTTAAATTAAACAATCAAAATAGTTATTCCTCAAGTTATTCTTAGCAATGGATTCACTCAAGGTCTGTTAAAGTTTTAGTGCTGTCAGTTTCACAACACCAGCACTGACAAAAAAAACACTCCAGCACAAATAAGTTCATTAAAATACAGCTACAAATTCTCTGCTTTGATGTTTCCATTTCTTCCAAAGAATCTTCCAAGAATTATTTTAGCCAAATAATAATTAATGAAGAACAGAAAAGGTTCAATTTGGAACAGCTACCCAGAAGTTCTCAACCTCTGTTCAGGCAAGGCAAATAATAACTTCTTTTGAAGTTCTAATCAGAAAGCTGAACAAAATTTCTCCCTCTGTTTTCTAAGCTGAGTGGCCTAGTGGTTAGTGTGGTGGACTTTGGTCCTGGGGAACTGGATTCGATTCCCACTTCAGGCACAGGCAGCTTCTTGTGACTCTGGGCAAGTCACTTAACCCTCCATTGCCACATGTAAGCCACATTGAGCCTGCCATGAGTGGGAAAGCGCAGGGTACAAATGTAACAAAAATAAAATAGATACTATTGGAGATTCTACATGGGATGTTGCTATTCCACTAGCAACATTCCATGTAGAAGCCTGCGCAGGCTTCTGTTTCTGTGAGTCTGACGTCAGACTCACAGAAGCAGAAGCCTGCGCGGTCACATTGGTGATCTGCAAGGGCCGACTTCTACATGGAATGTTGCTAGTGGACTAGCAACATTCCATGTAGAATCTCAAATAGTAGCAACAGTGGAGGAGTGGCCTAGTGGTTAGTGTGGTAGACTTTGGTCCTGGGGAACTGGGTTTGATTCCCACTGCAGGCACAGGCAGCTCCTTGTGACTCTGGGCAAGTCACTTAACCCTCCATTGCCCCAAGTACAAATAAGTGCCTGTATATAATATGTAAGCTGTATTGAACCTGCTATGAGTGGGAAAGCGCAGGGTACAAATGTAGCAAAAAAAAACACACAGCCCATTCAAAGTGAATGAGCTGTGTCACCATTAGTGCATGGCAGTCGCTAGTGCATTTATGTCCAATATAATCCCAACTTTTCACATTAAACTGACATTAATTAGAACTTCTACAAAACTGAAGAGAGTATCTCTCAACATATGATGATACTTTCATCACAGAGGTCATCACATCAGTTTTAAATCTCAAAATACACTTTCAGAAATTCAGCAATTTCCTTTTAAATATTTCCCAAACTCATTCAAATAGTGAAGTTTCAAGGAATAAAAGCAATTTTTTACTTTCTTTCTGTCCAGGAAACAGAATCAAATCAGTTTCAGTTTTCACTCTTTCAAACGTTTCAGTACCAGAATTAAACTCAAAACTCTCAAACAGCTTCAGTTACAGCCTGTTCACATAGGGGCCCTTTTAGTAAAGGTTTGCCGCATGGCAACAGGCTTGTCACATGGCAACCAGGAACTACTGCCAGACCAACATGGCCACCAACAGTAGTTCTGCCTCAAGCATAAGCCATTGCTGGCCGGGTTAGTACTGCTCCATAATTTCTAGTGCAGTGTGGCGGTAAGTGCTCCCCCCGCATGGTCACATGCTAAGAATAATCTTACCGCATAGCCTTGTCAGTTCTACTTTTGTTATACACTTGTGTAAGGGTAATAAAAATAAAATAAATACTCACCTAAGATAGGCAGGGTGAGAGATGTTTCAGGGCTTGCTGACTGCATGGTGCCTTTCTGTGGGAGGAGCCATGATCACCTGCGAACCGGAAGTGCTTTGGAGCAGTGCAGGGCTCCGGGGTACATTCTTCCCAAGGGAAACATTTCGCAACCTAATACAATCAATGGTACTAAGCCATGTAGACTACTGCAATGGAATTTATGCGGGATGCAAAGAACAAACATTAAAGAAACTTCAGACCACTCAAAACACGGCAGCTAGGCTTATCTTCGGAAAAACGCGATTTGAGGGGAAAACTAAGATGGCTGCCACACCGGGTGGTTGGTGAAAACGCTCTGTGAGAATTGAGCTGAATTGTTTTTTTTTTTTGTCAAAATGCCCCATTCTAAACGTAAGGGAGTTTTGATGATAGTGCCTCCACCTACCTCAACTCCTTCTTCGGCTCAAACATCGCTGGAGTGTTTTTTCCCCGGTGCTCCCAGGACTCGGGGAGAGGATCCCATTGTGGGGAAGTCCAGAGACGCGGAAGCCCTACTGGGAGAGGAAGTCTCCCTATCGCCACCATCGCTTTCACTCATCCCTCCCAGCCCGATGTCGAGAGCAGCCCTGGTGGGAAACCACGACGACCCGGAAGGCGTGCCGAAAGGAGTTTCCCGTGAGGACCCAGGTGCGCAGGCAACGGCTCGGGGAGCCGGGGAGAGTATTCCCCCTATGGCACAGACTGCAGAGGTGACGCCGCAAACATTGAAGGTGATGTTAGACCAGATCGCCACTACACTCCAGAAGACTTCAGGTGATGTATTAATCTTAAACGCTAAGTTTGAGGATTTAAAAAAAGACAGTAGACTCTGTTAAAAATGATATAACAACATAAGTGAAATAGATACAGAAGGAAGTTGATACTCTGAATGCCTTTAAGATTGCGTCTATGAAAGATTGCACGAATATGAGACAAAAAATAGAACAAATTGGAAATTTTAACTGGCGCCTTAATCTCCGACTCTTAAATTTCCCACTAATAGCGGGAGTATCTCTGACAGATACCTTCAAGAAATACCCAACAGAAACTTTGCATTTTCCCTCGGAGGGTGTACCCCCGCTAAACAAAATATATTAAATTCCTAAAAGCAGAGAAGGAGTGCAAGGCCCTGAGAGAGACAACTTTAACCTACAAAATATTTCTGATTTATTGGAACAGTCTTCAGATATTATAACTAACAGAGTCACAATGATTGTATCTTTGGTATTTGAGCAGGACTACAATGCTATCTTAAGACTTTATTTTAGAAATATGAACACTCAATTCTATGGTTCCAAAGTATGGATTTACCCTGACATCACAAAGGTTACACAACAAAAAGGGAAATTGTTTCTGGCATTAAAACAAAAGACTAATGATATAGGGGCTTCCTTTTTTCTTGCTTACCCTTGTAAGTGTGTGGTGAGGTTAGGTCAAACTAAATATATCTTCTTTTCACCGGAACAGCTAAAATCGTTTGTAGAATTGAAACAAGTGAAATAAATAGTATCTGGAGAAAAATGTAGCATGTATCTATAATTTGAATGGATCCTCAGAAGCTTAGCTGAAACTGGGTGGTGGAGCCAGTTGGGGGGGGGGGGGGGGGGGGGGGAAGAGGGGCTGGTGGTTGGAGGCGGGGATAGTGCTGGGCAGACTTATATGGTCTGTGCCCTGAAAAAGACAGGTAGAAATCAAGGTAAGGTATACACATGAGTTTATCTTGTTGGGCAGACTGGATGGACCGTGCAGGTCTTTTTCTGCTGTCATCTACTATGTTACTATCCAGCTTATAATCGAAAGTGATCGCCGGCCATCTTCCGACATAAATCAGGAGATGGCCGGCGATTTCTTAAAAGTGACAAAATCGGTATAATCGAAAGTGGCATTTTTGACAGCATCGCCGCTTTCCCGTCGCTTTGCCAGCGAAAGTTCAAGGGGGCGTGTCGGTAGATTAGCAAAGGCGGGAAATGGGCGGGCATGGGCGTGGCTACCAGATGGCCGGCTTTTGCCGATAATGGAAAAAAAAAGCGGCGTTAAGCAGTATTTCACCGGCTTTACTTGGTCCTTTTATTTTCATGACCAAGCCTCAAAAAGGTACCCCAACTGACCAGATGACCACTGGAGGGAATGGGGGATGACCTCCCCATACTCCCCCAGTGGTCACCAATCCCCTTCCAAACTAAAAAAATAAAACTAAAAACCTTTTTTCCAGCCTGTATGCCAGCCTCAAATGCCGTACCCACCTTCATGACAGCAGAATGTGTTGTATCCTCCGACAGCCTTTCCCTGGTTGTGATGTGGCTCTGGGGTGAGTGTGACACCTTTTCTGTTAGGTGCCCTGCAGAGAGTCACATTAGCAATGCATTGTGGTGGGTGTAGGGTACTGGGCTCTACTCCCATGGTGCTTTTCCCCCCTGCTAACTGGGTCAGAGTGTGCCCTGTTTTGTTTCCTGTTGTAGTCTATGCGGTAGTGGCCATTTTTGTAAGCCAGTTTTAGTTCCCTTTCCTGTGTTACCCACGTTAGAGAAGGTAGTTCTTACCTTCAATGGTGCTGAAAGAGGGCATTGTACACCATTGTGCCAGCTCTGACCTACTGCTAATCTTAGTACCAGGGACTCTTTGCCAGTGGGGCACAACCTCTGATCTGCAGTTAACTGTGAGTAAACGCGGTTATTTCAAGAAAGGACTTTATCAGAGAGATTAGTCTTCAGGTGTGAAATGGTGTGCCAAAGTTATACAGCAGCAATAAGTCCTAGAGGCTGTATGCAGGTCCCTGGAGCAATTTTAGTGGGTGCAGTACATTTGTGGGTAGTGGGCTTGAGGGGCTCAGCTCCCAAAGTAAGGGAGCTATGCACATGGTGGGAGCTTTTCTGAAGTCCACCGCAGTGACCCGTAGGGTGGCTGGTTGGTGTCCTGGCATGTCAGGGGGGGCCAGTGCACTAAAAATGCTGGCTCCTCCCATGGCCAAATGCCTTGAATTTGGCCGGGGTTTGAGATGGCCGACATAACTTTCCATTATCGCTGAAAAACAAACCCGGCCATCTCAAACCCGGTGAACTCCACGGCATTTGGCCGGGCTAAACCGTATTATCGAAAAAAAAGATGGCCGGCTATCTTTTTCGATAATACGGTTCTGGCCGGCTGTAGCGCTGCCACCAACATAGATCGCTGGCGATCTATTTGGCCGGCGACGTTCAATTATGCCCCTCTATGTTACATTTGCTTGTATTTAACTTCTCTAACTCTTTTTCCCCCTTTCATCAATAGGGGTCTAAGAAAGGGTATATATTATGCCTGATTGTATATTTTCTTTAATTATTGCATTTTCTTTAAATTATTCAGCAAAAGTTATTCTATGTGAAATTCTTGGAATAATAAGTTTTGATTTCTACCTGAATTTCTGTACAAGGTCTATCCTTGAATGTTTGTAATTTAAAAGTATAAATAAAGAAATAAAAAAAAGGAAAAATGCGATTTGAAAGCACAAAACCCCTCCATGAAAAACTACACTGGCTCCCAATCAAAGGACGCATTGCTTTGAAAATCTGCACTCTGGTCCACAAAATTATCTACGGCGAAGCCCCGGGATACATGACAGACTTGATCAACCTATCAACCAGAAACACATCAGAATCAATACAAATGTACCTAAATCTGCACTACCCAAGCTGCAAAGGACTCAAATACAAATCAACTTACGCATCCAATTTCTCCTACATAGGCACATAACTGTGGAATGCTTTACCAAAAGCCTTGAAAACCACGTACGACCACCTAAACTTCCGGAAAAAACTAAAAACTAACCTGTTTAAAAAGGCACACCCTACCAATCCACCATAAATGCCTGATCTCTGCAACACAACAACACTAAAGAACGTAATGGACATAACACAACTCTTCCGTTGTACGATTCCCTAGTGTGGCTGTGCCACATGAACTGTATCTTACCACAACATCACTTTGTATTTGTTCACACCGGAGTCTGCAAACACCTCTCCGGTACTATATAAGCCACATTGAGCCTACAAATAGGTGGGAAAATGTGGGATACAAATGTAACAAATAAATAAATAAATAAATACTGTGAGCCACACTGAACTTGAATCCTATTTGAGATAATGTGGGATATAAATGTTATAAATAAATAAAATAATAAAAGGACCCCCTACAGTCCAAAACTCGTAACATCTCAGAAATGAATGGATAATAATCAAATTCTGACCCAAATATTTCTCACAGACTCAGCTGCCCTTTTCCCCACAGCTGTCTGTTTCTTCAGCCAGATTCAACAACCGTTTTCTTCAAAAGAGCTTCTCTCTCACTGCTTTGCTCGGGCACCTGCACATGGTTCTAGAGCACTGTCTGTCTCCAACAAGCAGCATTTGCTTTGCAGCGTTAAACTTCTCCAAACTTTTAAATACTTCTTTTCAGACATTAAAATAACATTTTCCTTTAATATTAGCAAACATCCATCACGCATTCATACTCAGAGCTATAATCTTCACTCATTCTTTAACATGCACACATTCCAGTTCTGCTCCATTTTACATTTAAAATTCCAGCAGCAATTTTAAAACCATCAGGGTTCCAGCAATTATAATACATATTGCCAAAAGATTTACAACATACGGTACCATTTGCCCTTAACTCATCAGCATTAACCATTCTTCCCAAACATTTGCATTCACTCACATCATTACCATTCAGCATTTTCTCATCACTGTTTTCCAATCTTTGTTACTGTTTTCTGTTCCCTTCTGCCCAAGAGCTCCAGAGAAACTTAGAGGTCTTGCAAAAATTTAGCCATAGTCTACGTATGACAGCTATGCCACTGCCTTTCCTTCTCTCTACAGAGCCCAGCTTCCCATGCGCCAGCCTTTATACGCGCTGCACACCCGGGGAAACCAACCCTTTTCTCTGGTCCCCAAATCAGAAAACTGTCTCTGGGCTCTGTTTCACGCCACTGAAACATATCTGGGGAACTCTCTCCATGAGTGAATACCCACGCATTGCCCATGCATGTGCTGAGAACGCTAGCCCCACGTTACTGTGGTATCCACAGCACTGAGTGTCACAGCATAAACACCCCCAATGTGACTGTTACTGCCACACAGCCTTCGTCAGCCCTTGAGCAACCTCATTCTCATCCTTCCTGATACCGGAGCCCACCCATGTACCCCGGAGCCCTGCACTGCTCCAAAGCACTTCCGGTTCGCAGGTGATCATGGCTCCTCCCACAGAAAGGCACCATGCAGTCAGCAAGCCCTGAAACATCTCTCACCCTGCCTATCTCGGGTGAGTATTTATTTTATTTCTGTTTATTACCCTCTTACACAAGTGTATACTTGATCTTGATTTGTCCTTGCCATTTTCAGGGCATAGATCAAAGAAGTCTGCCCGGCACTGTCCTTTTTCTCCAACTTCTGAAGTTGTCATCGAAGCCACACTCCAGCTCTTCTAAATCTTTCCAGCCGTCTGCATACCAAGATGCTAGTACAGAGTGCTAGCATTAACGTAGCATCAACACCCTACATTTAAGTCCACCAGGGCTATAGCTGGCATGCTCATCTAAATGTAGCATATTAGAATGTAAGTTGCAGTATTCTGTAAGGTACATACCTAAGTGGAAGCCCCGTCTATACCCTGCCTATGCTCCTTCCCAATGAACATCCTCCCTGCATTTATATACTAAGGGGCCCTTTTACTAGTAAATAGGCTTAGCGCATCCTAATACAGGACTTTCTCGTATGCTAAGCCCATTTCTAGCACAACTGTAAATTTGGCCTTTTTCAATTATTTGGCATGTGGTTGGGCATCAGCGATTCCTCAATAGCTACTTCCTGCGCCAGCTCCATGGTTCTAAATGGTGGACGTGAACTCTCAAAAGACTACAGAGAGAGGTTGCAATTGCCATTTTCAAAGCCAACACGGGCAGCAGCAACTGGAGATTACTGCTGCCTAACCTAGTACCCTAGAAAACCAGGGCTTCGTGGGGAGGGGTTAGAAGGAGGGAGAGATGGAGGAGTAGCCTAGTGGTTAGTGCAGTGGACTTTGATCCTGGGGAACTGAGTTCAATTCCCACTGCAGCTCCTTGTGACTCTGGGCAAGTCACTTAACCTCCATTGCCCCTGGTACAAAATAAGTAACTGAATATATGTAAACCGCTTTGAATGCAGTTGCAAAAACCTCAGAAAGGCGGTATATCAAGTTCCATTGGGAGGGGGCAAGGATGGAGAGGAGCAGCATCGAGGGGAGGGAGCAAGGAGGGAGTGGTACTGCATCAGGGGGAAGGAGGAAGGCACTAAATCGGGGGACAAGGAGGGAGAGGTGTAACTTCAGGGGGACAAGAAGGGAGAGGGGTGCTAGACAGGTAGAGAAGAGAAATCCAATGAGGGGGTGAGGAAGAGAGGGTGCAGATAGGGAAAGATGTGTTGGACTTTGGGGAGGGGAGGGGGGGATGACTAGGAAAGAGAGGTGCCAGGAACTCAGGAAAGAAGGAAGAGAGAGAGGTGCTATTCCTGCAAAGGAGGGACAGAACAGGAGCGAAGGAAGAGAAAGGAACACTTACTGGACCTCTAAGGGGAAGAACGGAAGAGCAGAGGGAGAGATGCTGGCCAGGAGAGGCAGGAAGGAAGGAGTGGCCTAGTGGAAGAGTGGTCTAGTGGTTAGAGTACCAGTCTTAACATCCCAAGGTGCCTGGTTTGACTCCCATTGCTGTCCCCTCACGTAATCCTCCATTGCCTCAGGTGCAAACTTAGATTGTGAGCCCTCCTGAGACAGAGAAATACCCAGTGTATCTGAATGCAACTCACCTTGAGCTACTACTGAAAAAGGTGTGAGCAAAATCCAAATAAATTATTTTTTTTAAAAAGTAGAGAGACAGAGGCAGGCACACAGAGAAGGGTAATAGGGATGCAGAGGTGGGAGATGAGCAAAGGCTGGGGTGATGCTGAGTCAGATAGAGAGAGAGAGAGAGAGAAATGGCAGAGAGAAGATGATACCTTTTATTAGTAATTAGTTAGCAGCACGCGCCGAAGAAGCAGGTCATGCTCCTTTGGACGCGCCGAAGATGTCCTGAGGATAATCTCCACAAAATGCACCCTATTTTTCAGGCAATTGCATCCACTGCTCTTTTTATTACATTTATGTGCCTTTTTCATCCAATTCCAACATATTGGGGCCATTGCCCCACTTTCTGCTCCATCTCGATGTACTTCCTCAAAGGTAAGACACCTAAATCTCTGTTCCTTGTGTTTCCCGCTCCATAACTAGTACCACCCCTCCCCCTTCTCTCACTTTAGTAGTAGGATTACTTAATTGTTCTTCTTTATGCAATAAATATCATTTGATAAAAGACCTAATCATAGCCCACAAACTCCCTATACTTTGTTTGATTGAGATTTGACTTTCAGATACTGACACTTCTTACTTAAATCAAGCTGTTCCTCCAGGATTCGCTAACTTCTCTTGCAATCATACTTCTGGCCACAGAGGAGGCTCTGCTGTGCTTTATGCTACTAGTCTTTCTCTCTCTATCTGCTCCACTGATTCACTCCCCGTAACTGATTCACTACATTTCCAGGTCAGTGCTACTATTCCAATAAATTATTTTACTTATATTTCATCCCCCTCCTCCTACAACAACATCATGGAACCCTCTGGACAGACCATTCATTAAACAGTAATTACCCCATTATCCTTGGGGATTTTAACATTCACATTGATAACCCCCATGCACCTTTTATGCAAGACTGCATTACATTATGTTCTGACTTGAATCTCCCACAGCATGTAAACGGACCCACACACTGGGGTGGGCACACCCTTGACTTCGTTTTCTCTTCTACTTTAACAGATCACTCACTACAATTCCATGGATCATACGTTGTGCCCTGGTCAGATCATTCACTCGTAATGTTTCACTATACCACAAACCCCCTTACTAATCATACATTTACCACTTACAGAGATCTCTCTAAACTTACTGGTTCAACACTACTTGAGCATTCAGCTCCTGATCTAGAAAATTTTACTATAAAGCCACTAGCAGACCAAGTAACATCTTGGAACAATTCTTTACAAAATGCCTATGATCTAATTGTACCGTTACAAACTAAGAAAAAAATGCACATCTCTCCATCAATCAGAACCATGGCTCTCTGTAATACTTAAGCAGCAAAAGTGCCAACTACACCAGGCGGAGAGACGATGATGTCGATCCCCTACCTCACAACAGCTTATGGCCTATAGAATTATCGCTGATTCTTACAAAAGGTCCCTTTCTATAACTAAAAAAACATACTATACAGAAAAATGTATGAATGCTCCCAATACAACGATCATTTATAAGACCCTTAAAACACTTACCACATATCGTACTCCTTCACCCACAGCTGATTCGCTGGCATCACATTTCAAAAACAAAATTATAACTCTTCATTAGTCTAATCAATCAGATCCCAACTTTAACTTTACATAACCTGTACTGGCTTCTACTCATACAACCATTACTCCCAGTTCTGCAACCACTTTGGTTCCTTGCAGTATACTATCAAAGCCGCATGTCCCTATAATATCTGACCTCAAAAGGACCTTTATTTCTGTGCACATTACTACAGCCCCAACAGATCCTATGTCTTCAACTTTAATTAAGAAATTCCTGTCCACATTTATTCCGTTTATCTATTCTGTTGTAAGTGGCTCTCTTACATCAGGTCAAGTGCCAAAGGATCTGAAATTAGCACTAATACATCCAAAAATTAAAGATCAAAAAGGATCATTTTTAGATCCCACCAATTGTCGCCTGATTGCAAACTTACCTTTTCTTTAAAAAATTATTTAATATATTGTTTTTTCTCAACTTTCCAAATGTATAGTCAATACTGATGTTTTGCACCCTAATCAGACTGGCTTTCGATGCCATCAGAGTACAGAAATGGCATTTCTGGGCATCACCACTCATATTCGCACCCATTTAGATAAATTCAAATTGGTCCTTCTGATTTTGCTAGACCTCTTCTCAGCCTTTGACCTGATAGACCATTCCCTTCTTTCCCGAAGACTACAAGATATAGGAATAACAGATCTAGCACTTGATTGGTTCATTTCCTATTTGGAGAATAGGCACTACGCAGTTCATGCAAACAATATAATCTCTGATCCATTTACAGTTGATTCCAGAGCTCCCAAGGATCAATACTTTCTCCAATACTCTAATATTTTTCTTTCACCTCTTCTAACACTAAACCCAGAGTTTGGGTCTCCATATGTTTGTTTATGCAGATGATATCCAAATCCTTCATCCTTTCTGTACTATGGAACAACAAGAAATTATTGATGTTAATAAGAAACTCAAGGTTATTACTTTTTGGTTACAATCACATAAGCTCATTTTAAATCCATATAAATCTAAGCTACTCCTTTTTTCCAATCAGTTAAACACATCCTTTCCCTCTCCTATTTTTCTAAATGACACTCCGATCCTGCAGGTACAGGCAACTCGCATACTAGGTGTTATACTAGATTCACAACTTACCTTCCTATCATAGATATCTCAAGTAACACAGTGCTGTTTCTATAAACTTCGTCTAATAAGATGCATTCATTCATTATCTATCCACCAGCTCTTACTATGTTTACATATTCCTTGATTATCAGTCAACTGGATTACTGCAATTCTTTATTCATGGGCATAAGGGTAAAATATTGCCAAAGATTACAACTTATTCAAAATATGGCTATAAAACTCATTAATGGAGGCAAAAAGTTTGACCATATTACACCTCATCTTAAAAAAAGCCCATTGGATGCCCATTTCTCATAGGGTCACTTATAAATTGCTGTTATTAGTATTTAAAATCTGTATTTCTGACAAACCTTTCTATCTAGCACAGCACCTAGTCCCATATACCCCATCTAGAGTCCTTAAATTCGCACAACTTCAATTCAATGTACCATTTTATAGAGAGATCCACCATGAACACATTAGACAAGTGATTTTATAGGTACAGGCAACGAAACTCTGGAACTCCCTGACAAAAATCATTTGAGACATTCCCAATCTCTTGATCAATTAAAAAACAATCTAAAAACATTTCTTTTCCAAGATTCCTACTCTGCTAATCCTTAATCCAAATACTCTTAAATCTTGAAGCCTCAAGTAGGACTGCTGTAACACAGGAAGGCAGAAAAGGTTACCTTAAGTTTTTACCTAACCCTCGCTTTACTATCATAAAATGGCGTTCTCTCACCTCCTTCCTAATGTGTACGGTATGTTTCATCCAGATTTGTCTATCCCTTAATTTTACACCTCTTTTTCCCTCCCCCCCCCCCTCTTCTACCTTAGATTCTAAACCACCTAGATGGAACTTTCTATGGGCGGGATAGAACATTTTAATAAACTTGAAACTTGAGAGAAAAGAAGTGCCAAATGGACATGGAGACTCTGGCAAGATAGTTAAGAGAAGAAAGAAAAAAAGCAGAGACTAGGACCAACATAATAAATAAATAAATAAAATGACCAGACGACAAAGGTAGAAAAAATTTTTTTATTTCCTATTTATTGATTGGAATATGTCAGTTTTTTGGAATGTGTATCTGCCAGAACTCATTTTAGACATGGCTGGGGCCTGCGAGAAAAACCTCACTCATTGGTCTTCAATCTCCAGCACTGGTGGTACATCTCCAACATTGGGATGGGCCACCCTTGGCATCTCTGAGATAGCATAAACAGCTGGTCTCTGGCCTGGAATCCCAGGGATACAGTTCTATGCTTTAGTATTCAAACAGTTGGGCCTAACCTAGCCCTAAAGTCCAAAGTACATTTATCAGCAAGATTCCAAGATAAACTTGGCCTACCTTAGTGGAGCTTCTGCAGCTTACACTTCTTGTTAAGGAATATGGAGGAGGACTTCTCTTCTCAAGGCCTCCCTGTTATGTCCTGCCAGAGGGCTTTTAACTTCTGTCCTGCACTCCTGATTCAGCAAGCTACCTAAACTATTCCCTGTCTTAAGGTGGCTCAGTTGCAGCCTCAGTGAGGGAGTGTCCTTAAGGGAACTCTGCCTTGTACAGTCCACTCCCTCACATATACAGTACATTCAACCACTTAAGTTCTAGTATTTATAGGCCCAACATTCAGCCAGCAGGGATCAGCATTTTGCTGAATGCTGCCAGCAATATACTCATGTCAGAGCTCAGCAATTGAATTTCCAGGTATACAGATTTTTAGTCCAAAGGCACTTCTTGCCTTTCTTAAGGGAACAAGCACTCTAAACTTACAGGCAATACAACATATACATATAAACAACAGGCACCCTACCTCCATGCAAATGGGAGCAGAACAATGAATGTTGGTTGTAAGGTACTTAAAATTTGAGTTGGGCATAAATAAATACAAAATATATATTTGCTTTTGACAACTGTGGCAATCTGAGCTAAGGATTTCAATTACACAAGAATGTAAATATTGTTTGGATTACATTTCTCTATGTACATCACTATGCACTTCTCCTCATAAATTTCATCTGACCTATAGATGACCTAGTCTTGTAAGGTCCACCTGCAATTCCTCACAATATGCCCATGATCTAACAGCTTTGAACCATTTTATGCCTTTTGCAATTTGATCACCTCACTTGTTTACTTTTCCAGATTATTTATACACTAGTAAAAAATCCCCGTTTCTGATGCAAATGAAACGGGGGCTAGCAAGGTTTTCTCCTGTGTGCATGTGGGAGTGTGTGTGTCCCTGCCCTCTGCCCTCTCTCCCCTCCCCCCTCTGAGTCCTTCACTGTTACAGAGAAGGACTCTCCAGTCGGTTCAAAACTCTGCTGCCCGTCTCATCTTCCGCCAGGGTCGCTTTACTCATACTACCCCTCTCCTCAAGACCCTTCACTGGCTCCCTATCCGTTTTCGCATCCTGTTCAAACTTCTTCTACTAACCTATAAATGTATTCACTCTGCTGCTCCCCAGTATCTCTCCACACTCGTCCTTCCCTACACCCCTTCCCGTGCACTCCGCTCCATGGATAAATCCTTCTTATCTGTTCCCTTCTCCACTACTGCCAACTCCAGACTTCGCGCCTTCTATCTCGCTGCACCCTACGCCTGGAATAAACTTCCTGAGCCCCTACGTCTTGCCCCATCCTTGGCCACCTTTAAATCTAGACTGAAAACCCACCTCTTTAACATTGCTTTTGACTCGTAACCACTTGTAACCACTCGCCTCCACCTACCCTCCTCTCTTCCTTCCCGTTCACATTAATTGATTTGATTTGCTTACTTTATTTATTTTTTGTCTATTAGATTGTAAGCTCTTTGAGCAGGGACTGTCTTTCTTCTATGTTTGTACAGTGCTGCGTATGCCTTGTAGCGCTATAGAAATGCTAAATAGTAGTAGTAGTAGAGAGTGATTTGATTTCGTGCTTTGCTGTGTTTTCCTTCACTGACTGTTTGTGTTACAGAGAGGGCGGGGCAGACACTCATGGGGAAACCGGATATCTCTCCCCCTTCACACTTCCGGCTGGAGGCTTCATAGAACATTGGTGGTGCCTTTTATATAGAGAGATATATTAAAAAGCACTGGTCCCAGTACAGGTCTTTGGAGCACTCCACTATTTAGCTTTCTCCACTGAGAAAATTAACTATTTAGCCCTACTTTGTTTTCTGTCTTTTAACAAGTTATCTGTCCATATTTAGACATTGCCTCCTTTCCCATTACTTTATTTTTCCTCAGAAGCTTCTCACGAGGGACTTTGTCTATAATGCCCTCCAATCCTCAGATAATGTAGTCAACTTTAACAATAAGTTACAGACTGTAACTAACAGGTCTGCAATTTTATTTTTGAGTTCTTTCAGAACCTTAGGGTGCATACCATCCAGTTAGTGATTTGCGACTTTGTAGCTTGTCAATTTGTACTATAACATCTTCTAGGTGAACCTGCTTTGGAATATATCCTCCAAATCACTACCATCAAAAACTGTTTTCAGTGTGATTATCTTCTCAACATCCTCCTCGGTAAAAAACAAAGCAAATGGTCCAACTAACTCCCTCACAGTTTTCTTCCTACTTTTGTACTTTAAAAGCTTTTCCTGTAAGTGTTGCATCTGTGGCAAACTTAGGGCCCTGTTTACTAAGCTGTGCTAGAGACGCGCTAGCATTTTTAGTGTGCGCTAAGCATTAGTGCATGCTAACCGTGTCACCCCAGAGAATATGTAGATGGGCTGCAAAACCTCCCCAGTGGGCCCAATATTCAGAAAATGCTGAGCTTCAAAATTTATACTCCCAAGTTAGGCTCCTAAATTCAGGGCCGGTGCTAGGGTTTCTGGCACCCCCCCCCCCCCCCCCTGCAGCCTATTAGTCGGCACCCCCTACCCATCCAGCATCTCCTCTCTCTCCTTTCTCCTCCCAACCCTTCTCCTCCCCCCATCTAGCACCTTCTCTCTTCCCTTCCCTCAGTGAGAGCAACACAAACTCCTCCACTACCAGACACCTGCCCTCAGTGCCTTTTTCGGTAGGAAAAAAGGTACTGGTACTCATTATGGGTAACTTTAGGGGTGGGATCACTATGGCTCTGCTCCTACAGTAGCCACACCCCTTTTACCAGCCATGGCGAAAGGGAAATGGGACTTGATATACTGCCTTTCTGAGGTTTTTGCAACTACATTCAAAGCGGTTTACATATATTCAGATACTTATTTTATACCAGAGGCAATGGAGGATTAAATGACTTGCCCAAAGTCACAAGGAGCTGCAGTGGGAATCAAACTCAGTTCCCCAGGATCAAAGTCCACTGCACTAATCACTAGGCTACTCCTCCACTCCTCCACTCTATATAAACAGGCATCACTAAAAATATTACACCAGTATAAGAGAAGAAAAATAATGTGTTTTTGTTTCATTATAAATAATTTCTGTAAGCTGTTACAGCCCCAGTATACCCAAAATGACACAAACCAAATTAGCATACAGACCAGGAATTAGGAGAACGGTCTTGCCAAATCTGAAACACAATATGTTATCAAAATCTCAGGACCTAACAAACAGATCCCTATTCAGACACTTGGCCTTGCAGACACACCTGCAGAACAGAGATAGCTCCTCTTCAAATTCTTCAAAAATTAACCTGAAATCCTAAGAAGCTAGACTCTCCATGCAGCACAATACCAGAAAAACAGAAAGAAACACATTGCTATACACTGCAAAATAAGACAGCAGATGTAAATTCTCAAATTGGACATATTCCAAACACTAAAATAAAAATAAAATGATTTTTGTCTGGTGACTTTGTTTTTCTGATCATGTTGGTCCCAGTCTGATTCTGCTGCTCTCTATCGGTTCTCTTAACTCCATTTCCAGGGCTTCCTTTCCATTTATTTCTTTACTTTCCTCCTTTCTTCTTCATTTCTTGCCCTATATCCATAGGTAAAAGCTGGGTCCTCCAAGGACGACTGGAGGAAGTACAGAGTGGATCCAGCTTTTGCCTATTTTCTCCATCCATGTGCAGTTTTTCTCCTCTCTTTCCTTTCCCTCATCTCCATCAGTATGCATCTCCTTCCTCTCTCTCCCCTCCATCAATATGCATCTCCTTCCTGTTTTCCCTCTCCTCCATCCATGTCCAGCATTTCTCCTCTCTCCCCTCCCCTCCATCCATATGCATGTACTTCCTCTGTCTTCCCTCCCCTCCATCCATGTTCAGCATTTCTCCTCTCTCCCTTCCCCTATATCCGTGCAGCTCCTTCCTGTCTTCCCTTCCCTCCATCCTTTTCCAGAAATTTTTCCTCTCTCCCTTGCCCTTCCCTCTATCCATGTCCAGTGATTCTCCTCTCATCCCTGCCATCCTCTCCATCCATGTCTAGCATTTCTCCTCTCTCCCTTCCCCTCCATCCATGTGCATCTCCTTCCTGTTTTCCCTCTCCTCCATCCATGTCCAGCATTTCTCCTCTCTCCCCTCCCCTCCATCCATGTGCATGTACTTCCTCTGTCTTCCCTCCCCTCCATCCATGTTCAGCATTTCTCCTCTCTCCCTTCCCCTATATCCGTGCAGCTCCTTCCTGCCCTCCATCCTTGTCCAGAAATTTCTCCACTCTCCCTTGCCCTCTCCTCTATCCATGTCCAGTGATTCTCCTCTCATCCCTGCCATCCTCTCCATCCATGTCCAGCATTTCTCCTCTGTCCCTTCCCCTCCATCCATGTGCATCTCCTTTCTCTGTCTTACATAAGTACATAAGTATTGCCATACTGGGACAGAACAAAGATCCATCAAGCCCAGCATCCTGTTTCCAACAGTGGCCAATCCAGGTCACAAATACCTGGCAAGATCCCCAAAAGGTACAAAACATTTTATACTGCTTATCCCAGAAATAGTGGATTTTCACCAAGTCCAATTTAATAATGTTCTATAGACTTTTCCTTTAGGAAGTCGTCCAAACCTTTTTTTTATTTTTAATATTTATTCATTTATTCAACTTATTACAAGAAACATCTTGCTTAGGAAAGTATCCAATAATAAAGACAAATATATAATAATCAGAAAAAAATAAGACAATATATATTTTCAAAGGTATCTTATACTCAAGTCCATAAATTCGGGATCCAAGATTTAGGAAATCTACAGGAGTAAATAACAAAAAGGAAAGTATACAGGATAATGCAAACCTTGCTAAGAGAACTTATTCTTTAATGTTTATCCACTTTTACTGAGGCTATGAGTGCCGATACATGAGCAGGTTCTGTAAATACATATTTCTTCTCCCTAAGCCTTACTATGCACTTGCAGGGATAGCTTAAGAAAAAGGTTCCCCCCAAGTGCAAACTTTCAGGCCTAAGGAGCAAAAATTGTTTCCTCTGTCTTCTAGTCTCCTTAGAGATGTCAGGAAATAATAATACTTTAAAGCCCAGAAAAGGCTTATCTTTATTTCGGAAAAATAAATGAAAGATCCAATTTTTGTCTGATAGTAATGCAACTGTCGTCACTAACGTAGCGGCAGTTGCAAGTTCAGAGTCAGAAGTCTGAAGCAAAAGAGAAACATCAATCGGATTATCAGGTTGGTCGTCCAAACCTTTTTTAACCTCTGCTAAGCTAACCGCCTTTACCACATTCTCTGCCAGTGAATTCCAGAGTATAATTACACGTTGAGTGAAGAAAAGTTTTCTCCGATTCGTTTTAAATGTAGCTTCATTGCATGCCCCCTAGTCCTAGTATTTTTGGAAAGCATAAACAGATGCTTCACGTCTACCCTTTCCATTCCACTCATTATTTTATAGACCTCTATCATATCTCCCCTCAGCTGCATTTTCTCCAAGATGAAGAGCCCTAGCTGCTTTAGCCTTTCATCATAGGGAAGTCGTCCCACCAACTTTATTATTTTTGTTGCCCTTCTCTGCACCTTTTCTAATTTCACTATATCCTTTTTGAGATGCGGCAACCAGAATTGAACACATTTCTCCTCTCTCCCTTCCCTTCTATCCATGTGCATCTCCTTCCCTCCCCTCCTTTCATTTCCAGCATTTCTTCTGCCCTCCCCTTCATCCATCCATGTCCAGCCATTCTCCTCTCTCCCCTGCCCCCCTACATCCATTCATGTCCAGCAATTTCTCCTCTCTCCCTTGCCCTCCCCTCCCATTCATGTCCAGCGATTCTCCTCTCTCCCCTGCCCTCCCCTCCCATTCATGTCCAGTGATTCTCCTCTCTCCCCTGCCCTCCCCTCCCATCCGTCCACTGATTTCTCCTCTTTTCCCTGCCCTCCCCTCCATGTCTAGCAAATCTCCTGTGCCCCCTATCCTTCCCTCCCATCCATGTCCAGCGATTCTCCTTTGCCCCCTACCCTCCCCTCCCATCCATGTCCAGAGATTTGCCCCAGCCCCCACCTGCCCCCCCTTTTCAGCCCCTGAGTTTCAGTTCCAACCCCAGTCCTCCACCTGCCTGCCCTCTTCTCCCATACCAGCCCCCTTTTTATTCCTGCCACCGTACATTTACATCTGTTTTACCTCAAAGTCATGGCGGCAGCAGTGAAAGAAGCAGGCTCACCTCGAGCCTTCCCTTCCCTCACAGTGTCCCATCAGAGGAAGGCGGGACATTGAGAGGGAAGGGAAGGCTCAAGGTGAGCCTGCTTCTTTCACTGCTACTGCCGCTTTGACTTTGAGGTAAAATAAAAGAGATTTAAATGCAGGGCGACAGGAACAAAAAAAAAAAGGCTGTTGGGATAGCTGAAGGTGGGCAGGTAGGGACCAAGGGCTACAGCTGGGGCTGGAACTTTGAGCTGCTGGTGGCAGCAAGAATGGTTTGAGGCACCCTCCAGAGGTCAGTGTCCCCCTACCATCCTTACTACACTTACCAGGTTGCGCAGGCCCTGCCTAAATTTATGCCCTTTTTTCAGC
The DNA here is from genome assembly GCF_901765095.1 of Microcaecilia unicolor. Taxonomy (NCBI): domain Eukaryota; kingdom Metazoa; phylum Chordata; class Amphibia; order Gymnophiona; family Siphonopidae; genus Microcaecilia; species Microcaecilia unicolor. The sequence goes on along the minus strand of NC_044042.1, from coordinate 91,544,377 downwards.
CAAACTTGGGCACATAACTTTTCAAAGGAAAATTCATCCTAATTTAGGAGCTTAAAAGTTATTTGGATCAACTGTAACAAAAAATCCTTTTTTTTCTTTATAATCAGTAGGAAAAGCTTATTTTTATGCTGTAGTAATTGATGTGTTTATATTAATACAATAAAGTCATGATTGCATTATGAATTTGATATATTATGTTAATTTAACAATGTCATGGTTCTCCTGAGAAAGGCATGAACCAATCCAAAACTAATTGTTGTCATTAAAGATGTATGTATGCACATCAATATCTTACTGTCTATATTTGAAATATACGTGGTTGCCGGTTCCCAGTTTTTCAACACTGTTTTGCCTGTGGCTACCAAGGGGAAACTCTGAGATAAATTACAATTCTTCAAGACTACGAAGACCATTTTAAAAGCATCTGCACGTTTAAGTAGAAGCAGTTAAATGTGTTCATTGACTACACATGTAAAGGGCAATTTCATAAAGCTGCTATTTTCACATGGAATGCAGAAATTGCAAGCGGGCATGTTTTGAGCGTGGTTTGGGCAGGCCAAAATTTGTTTTATGTCTATTTCCCATTTTACAATGAATGGGGATGGGGACAATATACAGCATTTCTGTGGTTACAATCAAAACAGTTTACATATCATATACAGGTACTTATTTTTGTACCTGGGCAATGGAGGGTTAAGTGACTTGCCCAGAGTCACAAGGAGCTGTAGTGAGAATTAAACTACATTCACCAGGATCAAAGCCTGCTGTCATAACCACTAGGCTACTCCTCCATCCAAATTTACTTAAATTTATTTACTCAAATTTCCCTGTGGGTTTTACGCTTGCTTCACAGCAAACATAATTTTTTTTTAAGTGTTCATTATTGCTAGCCAGGCTTAATACAAGGGATTGAAGGGGGTTAATGTCTGTAATCCCCATGCATTATTTTTGTATTTAAACTAAAAAAAAAAATAAAGTACTAAACCTGTGTTGAGGGGACCTCCAGCCCAGTGTTGCTGGGGGGCGGTCGGGGTTTCTGCTGGGGGGCTGCTAGCATGTAAACAGGGCTCACCATTCCCCCCCGATGGTCTGCAAACTCTAACACCAGCTCCGAGCTAGTGTAGGGTTTGCCACGGCCAGCGAGACAATCTTTGGCGCGCTGGTCACTGATCATTGGGGATGAATAGGTTTAGCCCTGATTTGCATGCTAG